>NW_010113363.1:20982-63970 GCF_000699245.1 Pterocles gutturalis | reverse complement strand
ATAACTTATTATAAATTTTATTAATTATTGTTTATTTTCTGTATTTTGTTTTTCTGGAATAACTGAAGTTTTAATTTAAGTTTTGCTGTTTAAGCTTATAAAACATCAGGAAGAGAAACTTTACACATATCATAAATGTCTGATACCATCATTATTCTGACTGTGTCAAAGGGAAGATAAAAGTTGCTTGACTGTAAGTGATAACACCTGATGTAAATACTCTGTTAGAGTGAAACAGCAAGGTAATAGATAAAGACGTCTATTCCAGGTCGAATTTGTAAAATGAGATGTTTATATTACCAGTGGTGTATTTTTGCTCAGAAGGTTTTGGTAAGGACTACTCTGTTTAATACAGTCTGAAAATGTTGGGCAGTATTCATAGTCTGTGTATGTGAGCGTGCCTGTATAATATTAAATACTGACACGGTACTTGTGACCGGGAGTTACAGACGCTCAGAACATGCCTGTTAGTGTCCTTATTGATGTGATTTTGCTCCTTGCAGAGGAGAAGGGAAAATTATATTAAAATTATGAAATTTTGGCTGAATTTTCCAGACTGACCTTTAGTTACTGATGTTTGGGGCCCTGCAAGGTTCTTGGAGAAGGTTATTCCTATGTCAGGGTGCCTAGTGTCTCTCCAGTTCTTGTGCGAGGTTAATCTCATCACTAGCAGCATGATGGTCCTTGTGCTTGTCTGGTTTTGGTAGAGCATTTATGAATGCAGCCCCAGCCGATGGAGATCTGGGGGTTTCCATGAACAAGAAGTACTGGAAATGATTTAGAAGTCTTTTCTTTCTTCCGTTTGTTCCTGTCATTCCTTTGGGGCCTCTGTTACTATAAAAGATTGCCTAAAACACGGCTTATTAGTTGTGTCAAGCTAAGGCATCCCCTGGGTATTTCTGCACAGCTCATGTAATTCCAGAATTGAATGACTGTGTATTCACCTGTAATGTTTGAAGGCTGCTGCCAAAGCTTGAATGTAGTTAATTGCAGTCAATATTTTTGAATGGCTTACTAATAGTGATTTCATACTTGAAGTGTCATTCCTAAACTTCACTCGTTTTTACTAGAATAGGAACACTGCATATAAAATTCCCAAATGACTTGTTAAATTGTAAACTGAATTACAGTGCTTATAAAGACTTGGTTGTATGTGTTACTCTCTCTAAATTGACATGCCATGTAACTACGTATTCATAGTTAATTCTTAATCAATTAAATACAGTACTATTTAGTTGTTAATTAAGGTTTGTAATCTTTGCTTCCAGTGAGCTAAATGTGGCTGCTGTTGATCCAGACCTGAGTTTAGCTGTGGCAAAAAATGTGGCAAAGACCATTCAACTCTATGGTGTAAAGTCTGAGCAGCTTGTAAGTAATTTTAAATTTCTAAAAAAATATGTTTTTCAATGTGCAAAATTCTGGTTTTTGTAGATTTACAACATAACACTAAAGCATCTAGATAGACAAAACCTTCAAATTGGCTTTCCGTTTATTTGGAAACATTTTCAGTTAAATTCTGCCTTCAGATAAACAGAGTCTATTGGTAGCTGTAAAATTTGTCTATGTAACTCCAAATGGAATTTGCCATATTAATTAAAAAAAATTAAAATTATAGCTGTCATTAGGTAAAATTAAGACAATTCAATTAAGTTTAATATTTACCCATATTTGATATTCCATCAGTTATATGATTCATCATCTTTATGGTGTTAAAATCTGGACCATTCAAATATATTTTTTCACTATTTGCACAAAATTTGGGCATTTTTTTCCATATATTTATTATTTGCCATATATTTAACTGAACTTTAATTTGTTTGCATTGGTCAAATGCTTCCAGTCACTTGCCGTGTACTGTTATCTAGTGTTAAACTTGAATAGAGGAAGGATCCCCAAAGCCTTATCCTTTGAGTAAGAATCTCCAAAAAGCCAATGGAGAACACAGTAAATGTTGTTGTCAGATGAAAAAAATAATTTTATAAGATCAACAATTTTCTTGTGAAATCTGCTGATGAGATTTTGATTTTTTTTAATGAAGAGATGAAAATTAAATTTTGCAATATGCAGACCCACAAGAAATTGCTAACTACTTGTATTTGTAAACAAGACTTTCACTTAGACAACATTAATCCTGAGGGCAAATTCAGGCTCCAGTGACACTCATTTACTGTATGGTTCATTTAAAGAGAGATGCTAACAGATTTTTTTTTATCAACTCTCTACAAAACATTGCAGCATTAAGCTAGTATGGATTCTGTTTACCTTTTAGACACCTGTTGTCTCTGAATAGCTTTGAAAAAAACTGAAGTTCAGTAACACATACGTTGTTTGCCACTTCTGTTGGATGAACTGCATTGGAAGTTTGCAAACTAGCATATGGAAGAGCAACACAGGTTGAAGCAGTCATGGAGGCCATAAAGAATATTTAAAATTTTAAAATAAGAATATGTGTTTAGATTATTTTGCTGTATATTTAGGGCATAGTTCTTAAGTTGGGTCTTCCTTTAAAGACATTGAATCATGGCTTTGTAATTTCAGAGTAAAATTTGCTCATGAAAGAAATCAGAATTTTTAGTGGGTTGCAAGAGTCATAATGAGTTCAAAAATACCACACTTGTGTCTCTATTTATTATGGAGTGTAGTGTCAAATAGTGGCATTCAACTGGGAAAAAAAAGACATATCAGCTGTAACGGTGAAAGCACCTGGGTCTGTTTCGCTTCTCGCCTCTGTTAGAGTTTGAATCTGGCCAGTGGCTTGTTCAAAAGCGTACGTTGTTTTGTGATCAGCCAGCTGTCAAATTGGTAAGAAACCCTAAAAAAAAGGATATGTAGAAATAAGCTGACAGGTATATGATTTGTGGTTTTGTGTTAGCTGACCTTAAACTAAAAAAACTTGGGAGTAAAGAGGGAGTCTGAGCCCTTGAACTTGTTGAATTTGACAACTGAGAATAAAACCTCAAACTTTGAAAAACTAAGTGGCAGGATAGTCAAACTGGCAGAATTAACATGAATGTCCTTCAAGAATATACTTGCAAATTGTAAAACAATATCAGCTATGTATCGCAGAGCTACATTTTTTGACATTTTTTTTCTTTGCTTACTGTTATGCATGTTATAAATTTAAAACTGGAAGGACTCAACACAGTTGCCAAGGCATAGGTGTATTGTGCCATCTTTAAAGTGCTGAAATACCATGCCTAGCCTCCAGCTGCCTCTCCAGAAGGGCATGGCTCGCCCACTTGTCCTGTGCCATGCTTGCCAGCCTTCTGGATATAATCTAGACCATCTTAACTTTTTTTGTACCTATTTTGGGGCAGACAGATTGAGCCGGAAATGTGCACCATGTGTAGAACAGGAGCTATGTCAGACAGCACTGTTTCGTTATGTTTTAGTGGTGTAGCCAAGAATGCAATTTTCATTCAGTCTTTCAATCCAGCCTCCAATGGTAGCTTTCTAAAGCTGAGAAGGGTGACCATGTAACATTTCCACTCAGATGCTTCGCTTCTGATAGCTATAGTAGAGCAGTGCTAAAGATGGAAATTTAATTTCCTGGAGGAATTCACAATTGCGTTCTCTTCCAAAGTAAAAGTAAACAAAAGAATCTCAGAATTCTCAGTGAAGGAAGATTGGGGGGGGCTTTTAAGAGTCATTAGAAAATTACTCTTTTTTAATATTGTTGTAATATTGCAGGTCAGTTCGAATGGTGAAAAACTGAAATGTGCAGTCCTAAAAATGTTGAAACATTCTGATATCAGGGGTTTTATTTATTCAATTTCACAAAAAATGGAAATTGCAATCTGCTAAGATTTCATTGCTATTTCTCCAGTTAGCTTTGGATAGGACAAATAACAAGAAAAATGTTATTCGAGACTCAAAGATTTTACCTTTGAGTGAAAACAGCATCTAGCAATCTGCACATATAGTATAAAGCAAAAGCAAGCAAGAAAAAAGGGCTTATTCCTGTGAATCCAGAACGTTTGTATGTCACTTGTGACTTCATACACTGCTGCCTTTTGGTTTGCAGCTTTCCCCACACCGAGAACTAGCTGTTGCCGTGCCTGAGACCTAATCTTCTATTAACCTGTTCAGATTATTTCAGAGAAGGTACCAATAGTTCTCTGTGAGCAGTAGATAGATATATTCTGCTGCTGGGTGAATCTTTAGCTAACCCTTCGCTGATAACTTGATCTAATTGGTGTATGCCTTGAAGTGTTCAGAATTATTGTCCTAGTTTCACTCAGTGTAATTGCAGATGTTCTTACTATACAGAGTTTGAAGGGATAATAATATATTGCACTACATTTTAAAATATATTTCTGTTAATTTAAGAGTGTTACCTTTCAACTTCACCACCCATCCTGTGTTTCATTAGGTAATGCTGAAGAAAGGTGCTTGGTATATTTTCTATGTGTTGTCATTATTTTGTCTCTCCTTATTCACATTTTCCTTAAGTCAGGCAGCCCAAACATCTTCGTAATGATTACAGACACCATGAGATTTCCATTTAGTCACCATTTCTACATCCTTCTCATTCCAGACTGGAAGAGAGATAAACAAATCTGATCATTGTGGTTTTGATAAAAGCAAAATTTTCCTCTTCTGCATTTGCACGTTGTAATCCATTGCTTACTTTTTAACCTGATGGCTGCTTACTGAACAAGGTTTTGTTCACCAGCCACTTTTTCATGCAAGTGAGGTAGTCCAGATAAAAAAGTACACTAACTTTTCTCCTTGATTTAAGAGTTTTCTAGAGGGTCATCTATTCCCATTTGCAAATACCTTAAGTTACCGGTCACACATATAGCATGGTGTGCTCTTGTTTAACTGGCCATGTAAGGAAAATGATCTCTTTCATCAAATGCTGACAGTAAGTATAGTGGAAAGAAGAGATTCATGAGAAACGAGTAAGTTGCATTTCCTGAAAGCAATGAAAAAGCTGAGTAATTTGGGGGGTGGGAGGGGTGTTTGAGAATCTGTGCTGCTTAAAAAAAGATTGGAGCTCACAAATCTTCCTCCTAGAGAAATTTTCACCCATTTATATTACTGATAGTTGAGAAGAGATGTAAAAGAGAGCTTATATCTCACCAGCATCTTTATGAGATGCCTTTGACATAGCAGCAGTAATTGCATGGCAGGATCCTCTAGGGCAGTGGTCTCTAAACTTTTTTGGTCATGCATCCCTATCAGTAAAAAGTTCTTGAGCATGAACACCAACTATATGTATATTTTTTTATTTATAAATTATATCCATGAACTATTGAAGTTCTGACATTTTCTTCCTGCACCTCAGTAGATTGTCTTGCATAACCCCTGTGGTGCACACACCTCCCTTTGAAGACCACTGCTCTAGGATAATACTCTGCAGTAATCTTCCATAATAAGAAGTGAACAGATTTTGGCTGTCCGTTTTTGGAAAAGATGCCCAATTGATTGCAGACATATTTTAAATTCATGTTTGATTTTTGTTTGTATGCTACTTTAAATCAGATTTCTCATTTATGTATATAAAAATGAAAGCTATAGTCACCTGTTGATTGGAAGTGAGACAAAACTGTATTTCCCTAATTGATTACCTGTAATTTTGTCATTTACTGAGATGAATCTTAAATGTACTCGAAATGTTGTGATTTCTCTCATAATTAAAAATCTCTTTGTTGCAACTTTGCAATCACTATGTTTTGGTTTGCGATAGATTATCAAGTAAGTTTGTTACTGATAACTTAGAACTGGATGTCTTGTGGAGAGAAGAGGGTTAAAAGCAGAGGGTTAACATTGAGGGTTAAAAGCACTGAAAGTCTGCAAGATGTGTACTTTTGCCAACAAGTAGGAAAATAAATTGCAAGATCCATTGTCCCTACAGGGATTGAAGATGGAAGATCCCTATTTGGTCATCTAGTCTATTCCCTTCCGAGCACAGGACTGTTTAAATATTTATTGTTGGTGTTTTTGTTGCATTCTCTTTGCTTTTAGAGTGATGATTTCAGTTACCTCATATTGTGAGTAGAAATGTAAGTACTGTATGTTCTCTTACTTTTGTGCTATTTCTGTTGCACTTGGCATGTGGGTGGATTGAAATACACTAACACACCCACCAAGTGCACATAGATGAAATGTGTTGTGCTGTGAACATGAAAATGCAGTTGTTCAGAGAAGATACGATTCTCCTACTTTTTGAACCTGGAGACCTCTACTAGTTTCCTCCCTAGAGTTGCAGTCATTCTGTCAGACTATTAATTGCAGTCACAATCCCACAGCAATCCCTCCCATCTTGGTCTTGTGGAGGCTGTGTCTTGCTGCCTCCTCCCACTGTAAGGCTTCACTTTCAGAGACAAAGTGGCCTGGTATCTTTTGGCCAATAAACAAGCAAAGAATAATTTGCAGAGGCAGGATTGTAGAAATCAGGTTGCCCACTTGCTTTTCAGAGCAGGTGGTGATGATTATACTGGCAACTTCTGGTAGATCAAACTATAATAAAAATGTGGGTATGCAGTGGTATGCTTACATGATTTAGGCAAACACAAACTCACTCTGCTGTGCTCCCGGATGGCAGGGTACATTTTAAGTCCACTCCAAGCCATGGTGACCGGCTCAGGCTTGGCACCTTGCTGAGCACAAGACTCAGCCTGAAGCGCAAGCAGAGCAAGTTCATGTCTGCTTGAAGTACAGGCAAAGCAAGAACCTGTGTGGCCATATTCTGCTAGGCAGATTTATCCTAGGGTTAGGGAAGATAAGGCTAAAATCAGTGGGAGCTGTGATTGCCTGTAATTGGAGAAGGTTCCTAAATATGAGTATTGTATTTTATGGAGTAATATGTTTCAGAAAAATTTGTCCAAAAAAAGAGATCTTTCCAACAGACGAGAGGCTGCAGGCAGATGATATCATGGAGAACTTTCCCACTGTCAGACTTGTAAGCAGTCATAAAGAGGAAGAACTCAGAAGATGGAGAAGGAGAGTGGGTGTAATGAGGGAGGAAGGAAATAAAGAATTTGAATTAGTTTTTTATTCCCTTATCTAAAAGTGGTTGAACTTGTGTCATACATCTTACAAAAGTTGATGAATGAGGTGGAGGCCCAAAGTACAGGCTGTGGGCAGTGCTCTGGGAGAGCTGCTGATCTATCCATTGCCCATAGCTCATGGTAGAGGCTTGGCTTCTCATCAGGATTTTACCCCAGGTAATGGTTGTAGGATTTTCTGATTATCAGGTTTGCCTAGTATAAGCCACTTGGAAAATTTTAGGAACTGTACAGAGAGCACAGTTCTTCTTTGTGCATTGAAGAATTCCTCCCTGACCTTCTTAAGAAAACATAAGGTGACACTGGGTGTATTTTATATATTTCAAAGTTAAAATGCTAAAGATCCAGTAATAGAAGTGAATTTTGAGATTAAAGAGAAGACCTAAGTGCATCAAAAATTAGAGTCCCTACACCAAGGTTCAAATAGTTGTCCCGTATCTTCAAAGGGCAGGATTTTGATTCACATATTGCAGACCTCTGGTTACTGGACACGCCAGAGGGCAAAATGAGAGAGAACGTGACATTCTGATAGCAAAAGCAATGGACCACTGTACACTTGGGACACAAATAAATTTGTATGGATTTTCTTTGGTGAACAAGGTTTTTAGATTCTGTGTTGTTCTGAGGGAAAAGTCAGCATCAGCTGATACCTGTGATAGAGAGTAGGCGGGCTCTTTCTCACTATCCTGGATCTCAGTAGTATATTGAGATTTATTTGCATTTACTTAAGTAAATATCTGAGTTATGTAATGTTATATGTGATTTTAGAATGTGCACCAGTCATAGAGTACTAGAGCAGTAATATGAGCAGTAATAGTGAGTACTCAGCCAAGCACAAAAAGGTTCTTGGGAAGTTACTGTGAAGCTCTGATTTAGCCTGTATTTCAATGCAGTGGTGGAATGGGATTTCAGATGGTGTAAAGCAACCCTCAGTATTTAATTGGATTAATGTTTAAATGTAAAGTGACTTGATATAAAAATTATATGACTAAAACTGTTACACATTATTTCTAAACTTTATTTGTTCTGAGGGTTTACTGAGATCTACTTTTCGATTAACTGGTACTAAATAGTGTAACTGGGACTGTGTTATTATAAAGTACTATTATCTGTCATAATGATGAGTAACATGTACTTGATGACAGATGTTTTTAGTGCCTTATTATTTAAAGAAAGTAAATACCAAAAAAGAACATGAGAATTAGAAAAATGTAACAATTCATTGTTGTTTCAACCCGTCCTTTGGAGTCAAATGGTGGTATATCCCGATCTCTCACTGCTTATCCCCAAATGGTCTGCGTTTGCTTTTGAAACAGAGTATGGGTGTGGAAAGAAAAACATATAACTGTCCTCAGAACAGTAAATGTAAGTAATTAAATGAGCTTGGTCTCATTTGTTTGAACGCAAATTTGTGTCGTCGTGGCTTGTTCTGATTAGTGTCAGTCTCCCTTCAAGGATCAGCAAAATGTGTCTGTTTTTGCTGCAGAAAGGCAGAAATTGCTTCACACTGTCACCCTGGTGTTTATGTTAGTGTCTGCCTCTCTCAGTTGAGAATACAGGGCCAGAAAAGTTTTATGACTGACACTTCGGACTTAATTTGCCATCCTAGCTGTAACCTCTCTCAGTCTCCAACATGGGACATTACGGTAACATCTATACTAATCAGCGAAAGGTGACTGGGAACATTTCTGGGCACTGTGACCAGCTGGTGCAGGAGAGCCTGTCTCTCTGCTGGTAAGGGCTCCTCTTCCCCAAAGCACATGGCTGCCTGACAGCTCCCTTTCGGGGACAGTCTGCAGTATTACCTCTCCTGAGCCATGGCTGGAGATTATTTGGGAGAGTAGGTGTTGTCCCAAATCAAAATCTTGACTGTCCTAACAGTTTTGCAGTTGTCGTGGTTCAAACCCAGCCAGCTAGCAGCGACCACCACACAGCCACTGGCTCACCTCCCCCTTCCTGGGCAGTGAGGAGAATTAAAGGGGTGAAGGGAAAAGAGACTCGTGGGTTAAGAACAATTTAATAACTAAAATACAATAACATTATTAATAATAATAATGTACAAATATGCAAATATAAAAATATACAAATGAGTGATATGCATTGAACTGCTCACCACCTGATGATCAAGACAGCCTGTTCTTGGCTAAAAAAAAAACCTGAATGGAGATAAGAGCCCGAGTGTCCTAGAGACCGAGAGCAAAACGAGAGAGCGAGAGAACTTCTGGACAGAGCTTCTTCTATATACTGGACATGAAATGCATGATATGGAATATACCATTGGCCAGTTTGGGACTCAATCCTAAACCTAAGGTCAAATCCTAAGCCAGTAATTGTGGGCTATACTCCAGCTATGCTCCCTCTCAACTTCTTGTCCACCTGCATGCTGCAAAGCATGGGAAGTTGGAAACATCCTTTGAGTGTCCGGGCAGCAACTATAAACATCAGTATGTTATCAGCCTTCTCAGCACAAATCCGAAACACAGCCTCACACCAGCTTCTATGGAGAAAGTTAACTGTCCCAGCTGAAACCAGGACAGCAGTACAGATGGTCACGTGCCAGATCCAGGAACCTTTCTTGGCACTGTTTAATTTACTGCTATGGGTGTAGCCAATATGTGAATGAGACTTGAATGAGAGTGACATGCAAAATCTGTTCAAGAGGAAGCTTAAAATGCTGACAGATTGGGGTAATTTTTTTCTTACATCTGGAATTCATACTTTCTTGCTTCTGATGTAAATAAATCTCTAAGGCAAAAGTTAGGAGATGCCGATTTCTTCTGTAGTAACGTTGCTTTTGCTCTTAAGATCTTCTTAGATTGCCAGAGCTTCAAAATATATGCTTTCCTAAACATGTTTTTCTATCTGTAATGCTTGTCAGCTGTACTTGACTTATTTTAAAATAGCATTTGGTGTTTCTACCAGAGTTTTAGCGCTTGAAAAGAGCACAGTTGGTTGTCTGTGGCATTGTGGCAAGTTGGCAACTCCAAATACTGCTGGATGGGTGCAAGAAAACTCTTGAATATTAACTGTTTTTTCAGGAGTTCAGCACTTTCTTCAGGTAGCCAAATACTTCTTTGAGCCAACTTGGATGACACCTTTTTGGCTGCCAGTGCAACCCACCCAACCCCTTCCAACGCAACTCCTTCTGCAATTTAATATTCTATTTTTAGTGAATGTAATGGATGGAGATATAGGCTGAGGAGCATCTATCTATCTGTCATGTTCAGATATTTTTAGAGCACTGATCTTTGTAATGCTGATCAGCACCAAATGCATTACATAAGATTAGCATCAAAATATATATAATGGAAAGACAGCTCTGCTGCAGTTGTTCTTAAATTATTTTTAGTATTGCCCACAAAACTTGTATGGCTCAGTGCATTATTGTGCCATTGTGCTCTGTCTCTATAGGAATAATTTTTAAAGATTGATTTATCTTCTCTTAGACCTTTTTAATCACGGGTCTCCTTCCTGAGGCTTCAAATAAGATTGTCAGTCAGTAATACACATAATGAAGATTTTAATAAATGCCCACTTTCCACTAGGACTGAAACTGAGACAATTTGTCTCTCATCGTCCTTTAATCCAGTTTATATTTGAATTTGTGATTTGCAGATGCAAGATTCCAAATTCTGCTTTACTTACATCCTCAGCTACTGGGGTGTTCTTTAATGCTGCTCGAGTGGCTTAATCTTTTGCAGTTAGCCACAGTGATCTTTTAAATTTTCCACTTCTAGTGGATATTCAGCATTAATATCTCCCTATTAAATATCTCTGGTCCACTAGCTAGCCATTTAGAATGGGCTGAAACTAGATTGATTGGGAATGTTGTTAAGTTTAAAGAGGTAGACAGTGAGAAAACAGGCCATATTCTTCTCTCAGTACTCCAGAAAATTTATTTTTATCTTTCAAATTTTCTGCAAAAAGAGCTGATCCTTTCCTTTGAGTATGTTTAAAAACTAGTGTGTAATTACTGAGGTTTAAAATAGATCACAACTTTCTGCACATCCATCCCATCATCATAACTATTTATGATATTGTGTCAGATGAGTCTTGATTTTTTTTGTGGTTTATTTCTTTGTGGGTTTATGGTGCATCTGATATATGACAGTCAATAGAAAATAGTCTGCTGTTTGTCTCTGCTGATGTAGTTTTGAAAGCTTAATTCTATCATGCTATGGCCTCACAGGTTTTCCAAGATCTCTTCCTGACATTACAATTAAATGTGCTCTGATCTTGGTTTATATTTTTACTGTTTAAAAACAATCTGTAATTTATTTATGCTTCACCTTGGTTTGTAAACCTTGTTGCAATAAGGAGAATGATGAAAGAAAATGCTAAAAGGCCAGGTAGAATAGAAGAGCAACAATTAATTCAGCTTAAACTCTGAGCTGAGAAAGAGACAATGTCTTTACAAGGAATTTTTGTAATGTAATTTGTAGAAGAAGTGTCTGTCACGCTTGATCAGGGGAATGAAGATTTAAATAAGCTGTCTTCAGTGGATTATATAGATTATAAGGAATATGAATGGCATATTTTTGTCCAGAATCTAAAAGGCTAAGTGTATTATAACTGATCCAGAGACTGTATGGGAACGTCTTGGCTCAATCAGTGAAATTGTTAAGAAAAGCAGAAAAGCAAAGAAGATGGGATTTAAAAGTTAAAATATTGCAATGATAAAACAGTTGGATGAGAAGCATCAGTTCTTAGTTTTCTCCGAGTATTCATGGAGATAGGAATTTTTTCTGAACTGTCTGGTCTATACTTAGTGGTTGACTGGGAGAAGGCAGAGAGGGGCTAGAGTAAATGAGTTCTCCATTGATTTTGCCCCTGTCTGCCTAGTGGCAGGGAAAAATATCCCTAATGTGTTGCAAGAAAGAAAGAAGGTGATGTAGGAGGGCTATAAGTCTGGTTTCTTCTTAGGGAATTTTTTTTTTTTTTTTCAGGAAAGCATTTGTTGGGTTGGCTTTAGTCATATGTATTCCTAAGAAGACATGCACCTTACACCATCTAAAAACTTTGTTTTGCTCATTTAATTTATACAATTTCCCCAAATGAAATATGCTACACTAGCAAGAAAATGGATGAGTGCTGCATCTCCGTTAGGATGTTTACTGACATAACAGGTTGCCCAGAGAAGCTGTGGATGCCCCATCCCTGGATGTGTTCAAGGCCAGGCTGGATGAGGCTTTGAGCAACCTGGTCTAGTGGAGGGTGTCCCTGCCCATGGCAAGGGCATTGGAACTCAATGATCTTTAAGGTCCTTTCCGACCCAAATCATTCTATGATTCTATAACTACGTGGTTTGGAGTATCTGCACTGTTGTTTCTTTGTCCACCCATCCTCTTATCTGACATAGCTAAATTTAACTAGCTGAAAAATTCAGCAAAGTAGGGGAGAACAGGGTGGAGAGGGAGAGAAAAAAGATTTCCTGGAATCAGATTCTTCCATGAAGGAAAAATAATGTTCATGCACTGGAATTTTGGCACTAGATTTAAATTCCAGCAAATTTATGAGGCCTGTGATGGTTTTGAATTGAAAAGCATGATGAATTCTCATTGTAATGACATAAAGTGAATTTCTGATTGCCTTTTTTATTATGTGGTCTTATAAGAATTAACCCATGTCTCGTATTAGATGGTGGTATATTGAATTGTGAGCTTTCATTTGTGGGTGAATCACTATTCAGGACATATTCCAACAACGAGATTTGTCTGACAGTTCCAGGGAAATGTGTCTAGTCGTCCTGTCTAAATGTCGAATGTTGTGAACTTCGGGTGGAAGTATGAAATGTAATAAGCTCACAAATTGTCAAGAACAGTAGTGAAATGACACTTTGGGAAAGGTTTTCTGTAAATAACGGGTCAGTTACAATGGTGTAGGTAATATGAAAGATTATATTTTTCCCCATTTCTTTTTGAGGTACATGAATTAATTGTATGATGCCAGTACCTTGAAGACATGGTGGTACCGTCATTGAAAAACTTGTATCTGTGCTATTTAAATGAGAGGACCCAAAAAATGAATTAAATATTTGGCACATTAACGGAATTCATTAATAGTTATTTAAATATAATATGTGGGAGGCTATTATATTCTAAAATAATGTGAGAGTAATTACTATTTCACTGTACAATGATAAAAGCTAAAGATGGCAGGTCTAATTTAAAAATAATCAGAAGTCAGCTAAGGTTTTGTAATTTTTTTTTTTAATGGAAGGATCAGAAGTGTTTTGTTAAAACAGTCATTAGGAAGCTACTTATATTGATCAGAGAATGCTTAGAAATAAATAGAAATAGTTGATAAGTCACTTAAAAAAGCATTTAAACTTCTAAAAATTGAATTAAAAATCTAGAGGAGAAAGTTGCATTAAAAAAATAAGTTCATGAAACATTTTCTTCATTCTCATGTTGTCTTTTGCTGGTTAGATCGTGACTCACATAACAAATGTGTGATTTTATTTTTTTTTCCCCCCTAAGAGATACTGGCTAAACGCCAGAAAAAATCATCCAAGCATAAAAGGCTGGTTTTGAGAGTACTATGTCCTTTATTTTATCTTGCTGGGAAAGTGGTTAAAAGACTTTAGATTTAGCATGTAATTTTGCTAACAGGTAGAAAAAGAGCAAGATTGCACAATCCTTACAGTATTTTGTTAGAGTGCACTCTAAGTTATTTCATACCAAATTAAATTATGTGATTCAGAAATGGATTTGGTTAAATGTATGTTGATATGGTAAAGGCTTTGGAATTTTGCAGTTTTGGAACAACTCTAATGAGAGCTGGACCATGTAAAGCTCATCTATAACCTTCTGCAGGGTAAAGGTATTCTAATCCTACTTAACGCCTGGACTTGATACCAAAAAAGGTAGATAGCGATTAAATAAGTTGATTATATTTTTTATGTGTAGGTGAATATCTACCATCTCATGTGTCTTGGGGATGGATGTCTGCTCTTCAGCTCTAGAGGTGCATTCTCAGTAGTTTTGTTGGGACCAACAGCTATTTGGATGACACAAAAAATCTGATTAATCATTCAATCATTAATTTGGCAAGCATTAAAAATTCAGTAAACTGTTACAGTCAGAGGTATCAGGATCAACACACGTTGTCTTTGAAATCCTCCTCAGACTTGTGCTAGCTGGATAAACATGAGTCTTAAAAAATGTCAAAATACAAGGGGAATAGTCTTCAGAAGGTAAGAAATTATTCCGAGTGCTTCAGGTTTAGGATTCTCTGAGACTCCTTGAAGGAACTAGTCTTAGGTGCTTTCTGATAGCAGAATTGTTTTGAAGCTTCTCATTATTTAAGGACCATGAACCATTACTCACTTTTGATTATTTTGTGCAGTGCTTTCCTTCTCAGATGATTCAAAGACTTAGAGATAAATCATGTCTTTTCTGTTACAGAAAGACCATTTGCTGTTTTCCTTCCATTTCTTCCACTTTTGAAAATATTAAGGAAGTGAAAAAAAAAACAAACCAGAAATACCCTTGAGGGAGCAGTTTGATGATTGCTGTTGTTCTAGCATGAATAGTATGAGCATGATGTTCGGTCTTTTTTCTTGGTCAAGGACTTAACAGTCCCTTCAAATTTTTCTTCCCAAAATAATGGTTGTGTTTTCTAGAAGTTTTTGAATACCTTCACCATAGAGCTCCTTTTCTGTATTCCTAGAATATAAAATTTTTATTTTTTTTGAGAAAGCTGGGGAAAAAAAATATTCTGCAAGCTACAAGAGTGTCCTGAGGGTGCAGTAGAAATGTTTTTATGTACATTTTAAGTTATTGCCTGAGCTCACAGTTAATTCCTTTCTTCATGTCTTCAAATATTTCTTCTTCTTTGAAAAATCAGGAGTCGTTCCAAGAACATAAATTCTTATTTATGATTTATTCTTAAATTTTAGTTCATTTTTTTTTTTTTAAAGCAGAACATTCATTTTAATTTACCCTCATCAGTCAAGGACCTTATTTGCCCTGACACTTTCATTCAAATCCTGCACTTCTTCTAAATTATGTCTCTTCGTTTTGCACATTGTCCTCTACTTAGCTAATGTATTGGGTAGCATAGCTAGTGGAGTTCAGATTGTTATGTATTTTTCTGCTAAACATTGGCATATTTTTACAAAAAGTAGCAAATTTATTCTAGCAAACTTTTGTGTTTCTTAGGTGGAAAGAGATTGTAAAATGCTCCTTTTGCTGTATGGAAAACATTAAACCCAATAGTAAATAATCCAAATTATTTGTAGCTTATGGGAGAAATCCTAGGGCTGAGCCCTTTTTGACTCAGAAACTCTGTAAATTGATTCTGTGCTTTATAATAAGTTGTTATGATCAGGCAGGAGGCCAAGTACCAGATGGATTGATCGCTTTCTGCCAGAGGTATGGCCACATCAGCTGCCTCTATTAGGAATGTATTTATTCTTCAAAATGTCAACTTGACAATTGGAGTTCAATTTGTGCTATCAAAACACATTAGTCTCGTGATCCTGGAGTTAGATTGAATGCTTGGTTGCATGGCACTACTATTGTCTTATTTTGATTTAAGATCTTCTCTGTGCTTCTAAATTATGATGCTGTTTCCTGCTCTTTAGAGAGTGGGTTTGCTGGGGCTGTTTTAGAGTAGAGAAATCAAATAACTGGAGTTTTACAAAGCTGTCAGTAAGGATGCACACAAGATCTTAGTTACTTAGTGTGAAACTGAGCTTTTTCACAAAATGTTAAGTCTGTGAAGGGAATGGTAGCCAACCAGCTCGCAAATCAGTGCCTCTTCTGAGCTGCCACCTGTTGAAAGAGGGGAAGTTAGTCACTTTGAAACACTAAACAAATTATAGGAAGAGATTTATCTGAGCTTTTCTACAAGAAAAAGACAAACTCAGTCAGCATTATTTTATAACCTGAGGGAGAACTGATTATTTGATTCATGTCCTAATCTAAATTCTACATTCATTGCTTCATGGTAAAAACAAGAATTTAAACCCAAAGCAATCTTAGCATAGCACATGTCTCAACGTGTGAGATCAAATCCATGCTGTCAAATTAGATGTCTGTTCTTAAGTATTAAACACAGAAAAGTCTAAAATCCAGAACACTTGATCTAGTTATTTCCAAGACAAGTCTATGCAAAGGGGTGCAAATACATTTATAGGGTGAGAATTCACCTGATGTGACTTCAGGCAGTATAGCTACCTGTATGTATCTGCAGTATGGCTTTTGATTCCTGTATAGTTAGTGGAGGGAAATGGGTGCATACAGAGTGCCTTTACTCTCTCCCTAAAGCAGGATCTCCAAAATAGCCTAGATGAATTACTCAGTAGAAGTGCTTATTTCTATGCTTTGTGGTGTCCTGCATGTGGTCAGGTGCATCATTCCTGAAATTTTCTGCATTGTGCAATTTACTGACCTAATATGAGGCACCTGCAATTTCTGCAGGCGAAGCAGTGCAACCATGTTAGTGTGCTGAAGGATACAAACTAAAAGAAACTATTTTCCAGAAGGACTTGTGAATTTGATGAGAGCACAGTGCCAGTCATGGCTTACAGTTTCTTCACCATGTTGGGCTGAAGCAGGTCAGATGGCCTTCGGTCAGCTTGTTCCTTTTTGTGACACACTTTTTTGTGTATCAGCTTCTACAAGTGTCCTTTTTGGGTCAATAAACTACCCAATATACTATTTAGTCCTCAGATTCTGTTGACTTAGATTAAAAAAAAAAAGTTTTCTAGACAGCTTCCTCCAGCTAGTCAGCTACTGGATTGAACCTGCAGATTTCAAGCTCCTACCTTAGAGAATGTCCTCATATACATGTCAGAAAGGCAGTACCTCCAATGTTTCATTCTCATTTTAGTTTAACAGCTGCCTTTTGAGTTGTTTTGAAATGCTCTGTGGGATGGAAGCTCATTCTTGAGGGTACCACAAGACACAGCCCTTGTTCTAGTGCCTGGATGCATGATACAAAAGTCCTTAGTATTATTCGCTGGTGGGAGACTTCTCTTCCTCATTCCTCTCTTCCTTACTAGCATCTCATGTTGCCAGTGTGCTGGTAGCTCATGCAGGCAAAGGGAGCTCATACTGACCTGTCACATGTTGTAGAACTGCCACTTGCTAGGGAATGGGGTGCCTGTGCTTTGCTAGTGCCCATGAAATTGGTGTAAATAGTAGACAGGCTTTGAGGTAAAAGCAGAAACAGTTTACCCAACTAAAGTGAAGAGTGTAAAAGTCAATTGCTATACTTAAAGACAAATACAGAAAAGTGGAACAGTTAGTCCTTGTTGTTACTGCTCATTCAGGTCTGGCTTCAGCATGGTTTCTTTTCCACTGTTTTCTTTTCAGCTAGCAGGCTCAAGCCAGACTAACTCCCAGGGTGACAGGTCCCTGGAGATGGGATCTGGTCCTTCAGCTATGCTTTGTCTTTTAGTTGTTTCTTTCCCAAAATAGATTCTGATTTGGGATGAAGTCGCCCCTTCTGACCTCCCTTTTTCTTCTTAGAATAAATTCATCCTCCTAGCTTTCTGCGTTTCTGGATTAATCTAACTGATTAAAAAGGCATCAGATTTTGTCTCTAATGCCCTCATCAAAAGAAGCCCCTTGGACTGTGTCTTTCAGCTGAGTGGATGTGCTTGGCTTCACACTTACTTGACTTAACCTGTTTACATAGTGCAATCCTCCGCAGACAGATAACGGAGGAAGAACTGGGCTTAAATGCATAAGCTATGTACAGCACAGAACTTCAAAAGTACTTGCAATACAAATGAGAGTGATGAATGTGAATCATTGATAAAACCTGGTATGCTGGAAAATAAATTGAGAGGTGATTTGTGTCTAAAGTAAATAGACCATAAGTGTGGTTTGTTGGAACCAGGGAGACACAATGATGGCATTTTCCTACCTGGATGCATGATTGTACAATGGATATTACAGGTGTCAAGAATTCAGTCTGAGGTATTGGAATATTGGAATAATGATAAACTACCTGAAATCCAGATCTGTGCCAGTGACAAATTGTATGTCCATGAACCATGTTGGACAGAGTCAGTGCAGAACCTTCTTGCCTCAGGGCGAGGTCATAGAAATCATTGTGGTGACAGCAAGAGATGGGAACGACCACTTGAGACTTCTGCTGTAGATGGTAGGGCACACCTACGTGTGTAGGTACCAGGTGTCCCCATGATGGTAGGGCACACCTAACCATGTAGGTACCGGGTGTTCCCATGTCACACTTTCAGGAGGAGCGGTCCTAGGGAGCCCTGGGCTACCCAGTTCCTACTGCTAGTTACGAGAGTCGAGTTTTCCAAGCCTTGTTGTTTTAGACCAGGGATTTTGTTTTAAGATACAAGGGGTCAACACATCTAGCTGTCAAAGTTCAAATTGATCAATTTAAGGGAATTTAATATGGTAATTTTAGAAAGATTTGTTACTTTTAAGGCATTTTTTAGACTTTACCTGGGAAGCTCTTGTGCACTATTCTGACTGCAAGGGTTGCTTGTTCCTGCAGAAGGGTTATGTTTATACTTGTTATTGGTTTTACTTATCAGTTAAGCTTTTCTACCAGCAGAAGAGACACAGTCTAATGATTTCATAATGTTTAAGAAAAAGAAATTGTGAGACCTTTACAGTAGACTCTGAGGAACTGAAATTTAAGCGACTGGGATGTAAAATTTTACTGTCTTAGTAGTGTCATTTGTGTTTAATAGTTGTAAATGTGCAACAAACCCAACTGAGTTGAATAGTCTGTGCAGTGCTTAAAAAAGGTGTGGGGAAAAAAAGGTTATTGGGGCCTGGGAAGGTGGTGAGCTGGATGGACGAGGTGTTTCTCTGCACAGCTGTTTTGTTATTAATCTGTGAAGCTGTAAATGTGAGAAGCAGAATGCTTAAAACCAGTCAGGTCTGTCAAATGGAAATAGCAGGAAGCAAACAGAAATGTAGCTCACATGGCTGTTCGCATCAGGAAGTCAGGAAGAGGCAGAGATGATATATTTGTCAGATAGCCTAAAGATGCATTCTGATGTCAAATAATTTTAGATGCATTGGAAAATATTTTTCCCTCTGCAAAGGCCCCAGAAACCTATTTATACTGGAATAATCCCTAAATTTGAAGAAAGGGGAATGAACTGATATTGTAACCTTAGTGCTATGAGTAGGTTTGTGTTCTGTGTGCTTGCAAGAACTTGTCTAATGCTTCATTATGAGCAGTGCTGGCAAATACTAGATAACTTTGCTTGCATGGTATCTGTGTTTATGCTGAGTGGAAGTGATGGGAAGTACAGGAATAGTAGTTTGCTAGTAAAGATTCACTGTTTCCCATAACTTAAAAATTTTCATGTTATGTTTGTTCCTTTTATTCTTAAAGAACCGCTACTGCATATTCAGTTTTCGATTAGGAGCTTTTTGTAGGTCCTACAACTGTGATTAAAGAGACACTTCATAAAAGTCTCTTGATGACTTGTTCAATGACTTGAATATGTTTTTACGGAGAGACTTTTGGAGCTAGGCATCTTCAGGAGCTTCCTGGAGGATAATTTTGTATCCTGAAATATAGATAACTAGTCATATAATTATATCTCAGTAAAGCCTTCTATTAATAGCTATTCTTGCTCTAATATTTAGACATACTTCTAGAATTCACATAGCCTTTTGTCAATTCTTTGTATTTCTGCAGCTTTCAGGGCACAAGAAAATTTCCATTTGTCTCCCAATTACAATTTATTTTATTTTAAATTATAAACATATGCTGTGGTATCCTTATGGGACTGTTCTGTAGTTAATTACTATTTCTGTATCATCCTGGAACTTTTATTTCTGTGGTAATGATAAAAAAAATGCATGCTTTGAGGAGTTTAAATATGAAGAACTTATTATTATTTTTGCTGAGATTTTAATGCATAGAATCCTTTTTCGTGACAGGACTGGTTTTTTTGGTTCTTGCAGTTCTGTTTTCCTGTTTATTACAAGCCACAAAGCTGTAAGCACCCTATTTTTAAGGAGAGGCTTGAAAGGCTGTCAGAAGTAAGGACTGAGGGTATACAGAAAAGCAAACCCTTCTCAGTTCTGCTGATAGTTTACACTGCACCATCGGGTACGTGGCTTCACCTGATTCTTAGATTAGAAAGTTGAAGTTGATCTGGGACCAGGTATCTCCAGCAGATTGGGGTGCGAGTGCTATGGTTTGAGAGCTGAGACAGCAGTCTCTCACAGTTCCTGTTCCTGTTGTTTCAGTTTGTATTGTCTGGAGATGGAAATCACATGAATCAAGACAAGAGTTAAATGAAAGAATGTTGGTACGAAAGAGCTGTGGCTTTCTGCCATGGTCTTAGTTAACTATAATTTTGCGGTGATACACTGTTTAAAGAGTTGGTATTGTTTTAACAATTCCTGCAATCGCTGCAGCTGTCTACTCAAGGAGATGCCAGCCAGGTGATTGGACCACTCACAGAAGGGCAGAGGAGGAACGTGGCTGTAGTTAATTCACTATACAAACTGCACCAATCGGTTATGAAGGTAGGCTTACTTTGGTATTTCTCTTCTTGCCATCATGTTAACTTGTTTGCTCTGTTGTATGCCTATTCTCCCATTAGCTGATGAGAACCCTGACAAATACAGGGCAATTTGGGGTTAAGAGCTGCACCTTGCTATGCATTTGTACAACTCTCTGTGACTTCTTAGCCCTTGTAAGTACCACTGTATAATAAATTGTCCATATTAGAAGAGGAGTGAAAGATGTGTTTATAGAAATTAATCACATCTCACAGTCTGTTTTGTGAGCCTAAACAATTGAACCCATTCATAGAATCATAGAATCATAGAATCATTAAGGTTGGAAAAGACCTCAAGGATCATCAAGTCCAACCCAACACCACCTAACTCACTAAACCATGTCCCTAAGCACCACATCTACATGTTTCTTGAACACCTCCAGGGATGGTGACTCCACCACTCCCCTGGGCAGCCTGTTCCAATGCCTGATCACTCTTTCAGTGAAGAAATTTTTCCCAATATCCAGCCTAAACCTTCCCTGGTGTAACTTGAGGCCATTTCCTCTTGTCCTGTCACTTGTTACTTTAGAGAAGAGGCCAGCACCCACCTCACTACACCCTCCTTTCTGTTTTTTTCTTACCAAGTAAGGTCTGTCTTTGTATCAGTCATCCTGATAGCCCTGGTCTGCATCTGCCCCAGCCCAAGGTTATTTTTCCAAAAAGACCCTCACTGCTTTCCCACGATTGTGGCCAAACTGAAAAGGGGAAGGAAAGGGTGAAATAAGGAAAAGCAGCACCTCACAAATATCTGTGTGCATTGTTGCTGCGACCAAAGTCTGGCCTGAAAATGTTTTCAGGACTAAGCACAGATATGAATAATTCCAATTTGCTGGCTCAGTGATGCCAATGGTTACACAGTTTGTAAATTAAAACAGATATAGTGGTAGCTGTAGTTAATTCTGTTTAAATCCTAGCCTGATTAGAAACAAGATCATGAGTATTCCTGACTGTGGATATGTTTAAAGAATGTTAAAACTGCTAAAAAACCTACAAAATTTGCTTGGATTTTGCAAACAGATGGTAGATCAACTTTTAAGTCTGCTTTCTCTGATGTATTTAGTAATGAACCTCATGTGCCTTAGTGTTGGAGGGAGATCTGATATGATTCAGTCTTTGAGTTCAGTACTTCTCTGGCTTAGAAATACTATTGTATAGCATGTTCATAGCTGCAAGGAAATTGGTAGAATATTCCTCAGATCATTCCTTGACTTTCAATTCTAATATTGCTGTAGCTGTACATAAACAGCTATTTAACGTGTAGTTATAATAGTCATAGTACTGAAAAAGAACAACCGTTCTTTCAAGCATTTGCTGTAGAGTTGCTTGTATAGTTCTCCATAAATTCTGTACTTAGCAGTGGGAGAATACACCACTTATTTTTATTCTGATTCTGTTTACCCTTCAGCTAAATTTCAGTTGAACTCAACTGAATCACTTCTTGGCCAAGGCAGAGGCAGAGTCCACAGGAAATCTGAGAGCAAAGGACTGGTACTGGTGCATTTTATACGCTGTCTGTATAAAACACATCTATACCTGTGTAAATCACTCACCAATAAGAATAACTTAGTCTGTTTTTAAATTAAATTAAATGTTATGGATTCAAATAATTTGTTGAATGTTGACTATTAACAATTACTTTAAAATTTTTAGGTCATTACCAATCAGAACTCATTTCCAGCAGCCGCTGAGCAAGCAGTCACAACTGCCTTAAAGGTAATGGGATGTCCATACGCTGCAGGGTTAGGGCTGAGCTTTGCTTTGTTCATTACACTTACAATGGGTGCTTATTTTCCCAGGCATTATTTTGTGTCAGTATACGTTAGTCAAAAGTATACAAATATTCTGAAATTTGTATTTTGTTATATCTGCAGCTACATATATGTTTCGTGTGCTAAATCACTGCCTGAGTAGCATTTGTATTCAAGAATATTCTCATAATGGTTGGAACACAGATGTCATCTGACTGTGAAAATAAATGTTTTTCTCTGCAGCATTCACACAGCAATAACTTACCTCCTTACACCCCTGACACACACATAAAATTATGGTCTTTACGCTACCCGGTGCTTTACTGGGGGGTGATGTGGATGGCTGTGCAGCCCTCTGTGGATGACAGCTATCCACATCCATCCTGCTGTGCACTAATCTGGGAGGGGCTGTGTGCAGAGAAATGGAGGGCAGCTTGCGTGTCTGGGGAATAAATGGCTGAAGGAAGTGTGTGCACCAAAACATGTACGTCTACATTTTTTTAATGCCAGATTGTTGTGCACCTTTTTGAAGGAAAGCCTTACATAGAAGTAGTAAACAGCCTTATTTCTGTTACTTTACTGGTAAAATCAATTAAAGAGAAATGTTATCTCAGACTTTTGTCCTTCCATTTTGCAGTTTCTAATGCAGAATAATAAAAAGCACTGTTGAAATAAACTGTTTGTCAAGGTATTTTGAGGTGTTGAAATGCAAATACTACTAGTTTCAGTTTCTTTACTTCTGCTTTTTTTCTTATTCTATTTTAGGCAGTCTATGATCTAATGGGTAGTGCTGTTCAACCGTTACTGAACTCTGTAGGAGATTCAGTAGAAGCTATTATCATCACAATGCACCAGGAAGATTTTTCTGGGTAACTAGAAATATTTTTTAAATTTACCATTGCTTTAGTAAGATGTCCTGCATATGCATAATAGATTGTTATTGCCACAATGTCCTTGGAGCAAGAGCACTTGTTTGTTGAGGGGAAGGCAATGCTTTATGGTCAGTGAACACAGAAAGCAGAATTACACCTATCTATTGAAACAAATTAATCAGGTAGCATCTGTATTCTTCCCCCCCCCCTTTTTTTTTTTTAATATCTGTTGAGTAAAATTCATTTTAAATAGAAAAATAAAGCCAAGCAGAGGCCATTTTTCTTCTTAAAAACACCATTTTTTTTCTGTCAAAAACTTAGTTTTGTGGGCAGTCTTCAGAACTGTCAATATTCTTGTTTCTCAAAATAGAGCATATAATCTCTGATTCAAAATTATGCAGAAATTTTTCTAAGGTATTATTGAATATGAAATGGTTCAAAAAATCTTTTTACTGAAAGCTCAGATTTAGTGTATTATGCTATTTTCCCATAACATTTTAATTAAAATTTCCACTATTCTTTATCTTCATTTAAGATCTTGAGTCTTATCTATAATTGAGACTTCCTTCATGAGCACATTATTTTGGTTGTTATCTCTGTTCTGACATTGCTTATGTCATCATCAGATGTCCTGGATTGTGTCTTGGAAATTCACTAAAAAAAGACTATATTTTCAGATGTGTTTTAAATTTTCCTTTTGGCTTTTTTTTTCCTAAACAATATTTTACCCTCTCCGTCTTTCTTTTGCCACCACTAGCAAAATACCCCTCTAGGTGGATAAACTGATTCCAGCCAAAGGTTTTGTTAGGTAGGCTCTATGCTCAGGTTCTTGAGTTTGGAAGAGCTCTTTTGCCTGAGTGGGGCTCAAAGAAATAAGTGATTCATTTCTGTGTTCTGTAGCTTCTGTGCTGCTTCTGTGATAATTAGGTTGACTTTTTAATCCTGGGTTTGGAGCAATCTAGGAAACTAATTCTATACAGAGAACAGTTTTGGAATAGACTAGACTAGTAACCCTGTGACATGTGCTTGTATTTTCTGATCTATTATTAGAGTTTCAAATCAACAGCTAGGATGTTTAAATTTAGGGGCTGGATTTGAGGTTAGGCTCCAAACTGGTGTAGGCTCTGCAAGTTTGGTAGGAGTGGGGTGATTTCCTTTATCTTGTTAGGGTGGGAATGGCTAATAAAGAGATATTTTTTTGACTACAGTTTCAGAGAGAGCTACATGCTCTTTATTCTGAGCAGAAATGAGACTCTACAACTCATGCCATGACTTCAGGGGCAGGAAAAAAATTTAATAAGAATCCAATAGTTTTTTGATGTGTTTTAAAGATTAATTTATCTGTCTCCATTTCTTTTTTCTTTTTTTTTTTTTTTTTTCAGATCATTATCCAGCTCAGGAAAACCAGATGTCCCTTGTTCTCTGTACATGAAAGAACTACAGGGTTTTATAGCAAGAGTCATGAATGACTACTTCAGACATTTTGAGTGTTTTGACTTTGTCTTTGAGAACACCGAAGCCATAGCTCAAAGAGCAATTGAACTTTTCATGCGCAATGCCAGTCTAATAAGGCCCCTTGGTGAAGGTGGGAAGATGCGACTTGCAGCGGATTTTGCGCAGGTACCCTTAGTGCTTATTTCTGCTTTTTGCTGTTACTTCACTGTGTTCACTGAAGAGTATAAATACTTTTGTCCTCATCGAAGTATAAACAGGCAGTTGTAGAGATCGGTGCATTCCAGTTCTACGCACCCTCTCCGATGAGATACTGAATCCTGAGAAATGCATCCACTAAGTAGTTGAAGATCCCTCATTACCGTAAGGCACATTCAGGGAGGTCTGACAGCTTCCTATCAACTGACTGTTGCATTTAAATGCAGCTGTGTCTTGACATTTTATCCCACCTGTCTGACCTCTTCGGTACGTCCGTCATTTGCCACCATTCATTCACTTCATTCTTCCTCTCTCTTCTAATGGAATGGTGTGTCACTTTCTTAATCACTTTGTATATCACAGTGCCCACAGTGGTTAATCGCTAATGCAGCTGCCTTGCAGTGGAGGAGACAAGCTAAAGAAATGCTAATATCCCCTGGAAGAACTGCCCTTTTGGGAACAGAAGGGCAGTTTTCTTGCAGGATTCTCTTCATGACCCGATTGACTTACCTGCCTCTCAGCCTTACCTGCCTCTCAGCCTTACCTAGCTCTTATACAGGACTAAAACACAAACCAAAATGCCAGATTAATATCCACTACTCGTCTGCATTATCTACAATATTCAAATTTAATTTATCAGTAGTAACACTGAGTGATTAACTTGCCAAAGAATAGAGGCATCCACTAGATTGGTGCAGGGGTCCCAGTTATTACTATCCCAGCAGTAAAGGGAGTTAGCACCAGATGTCTGCATACTGAGCGCTGCTTTTGCCTGGTGGGTAACCGAGGTAGGAGAGGAAGGCAGGGAGGGGAGGAATCATTGCCATCTCTGCTCCTGCTTGTGGTGGCTTTGTATCTTTTGCCTGTGAGTTACATACTCCTGAGTAAGTTTTTGTAGTCATTACTCAATGATCTTTCGAGGTCCCTTCCAATCTCTAACATTCTGTGATTCTGTGAAATCAGCCTTTAACCATAGAAGTCAAGGGCAAGTTTTGAACTGCTTTTAGTGGGAAGGTTCTGTTCCCTTGTCTGTTTTGAAGACAGTGACATAAAATTGGAGAACAAAGGATGCTTGACTTCTCTGGAAGGAATACAGTTAATTTTTTGTAATTTATGCTGCAGCACTGAAGTCATATAAATTTGGGAAGTATCTTCACCTAATTCTACAGTAAAAAACATCTGATCTAAGGACATATTACAATAATACTAAAAATATCACTTGCTTATCTTTTTTAAACAGTTATTTTTCTCATTCTGTCATGGGCTGCCTTTTAAGTGAAAACCGAAGGTATGTTTTCATCTGAATGTAGGTAGATTTACATGTTTTTCCCCACTGTGCTGAGTATAACTCCTGAACAGACAACTGTGTGAAAATAAATGTTCCGATTTCTCTTCTTTTGTATTGTGGAAGAAAATAAAACTTAGGTTTTGAATTAATACTTGCCTTCTGCCTTCAACTGTTGCTGCATCTGGGGGCTGTTTTCTGTTTTTCTAGTTTTCACAATGCACCATATTTTTGGCTTGTTTAAAAGTGGACTTAAGACAAGAACTGGCTGTGTCCAACCAGCCCCATACAGCCACCTCAGTGCTTACCCTCTGCCTTTGAGCATCTCTGCACAGAGCTCCTTAGGGTGTCCTGGGCTGCACAGGGGCTGTAGTATCCAGAATGGCCTGGATGCTATATCCTGTTGCTCAGGATAACAGGAAAAGAGCTGAAACATTTTGTATATCAAGGCTTCCTTATATCCATGTTTTCTGGGGTGTGTCTGCTTCCCTCAGAAACCTGGTGGTTTTGGGGAACATGCCTGCAACACCAGCTCCTGGTAGCCCCTGTGGGGAAGCTGTAGCTGCTCTGACCCAGCCAGGAGTCCTGGGCACGTTTGCTGAAATGTGGCTGTAATCCTGAGCAGGACTTGGTTTATTTCCATGCTCTTGTTCCCACAGCACCTGGCTTTGTTGAGGAAAAGACTTGATTCCTCCAAAGAGAATGGGAGTTTGCTCCTGCTCTGGGCTGAGGACAGCAAGGAGCAGGTATTTAGCTGAGCTGCTGGCTGATAGGAAGGATAAACTTTTCCAAATGGCCATAAATACTGTGTGCAGGGTTTTTTCAGTCCCAGGAAGGCACTGCATTGCTGGGCTAAAGCCAAACCCAAAGGAAAGAACCTTCCTGGAAAGACACTGTGTGTGTAGGAGGAAGGTTTGTTTATAAACCATTTTTACTTGGCCTCTGTCTTGTAGAGTCACTCTGAATTTTCTGTATTCAAAAAGGGTTACATGTTCCTGCTTAAAACTGGCTTTTGAGATTTAAAAGCCTTTTTGGTGTTTTGGGTTACTTGCAGGCAAAAGACCTGGGCAGAAATCTGTCCAGAAGCTTTGGTTAACTTGAGGTCCTATTAAAAACATGCATGCAGGAAGTCAAATAATATTGGGTTGAGTCAGATTTTGGGTATCTCATTAAATGTGCTTGTACGTGTTTCTTTCAGGGCACTAAGAGTTAGAGTTACAGCTGCCTGATCTGCAGCAGAATAGCTTTGGCTGAGAGTCAGATTTGAAAATTTTTGCACTACAAACGTGTTTGACAGATAAGTTGCCTCAAAATAGCAGGTGTCTACACAGAAGGGGGAAAACAGGCTTCAAGTTCTCTTCATTCAGAACTGGGTTCGGTGAGGTGCACAACAGCCAATTTTCTTGGGTAAGGCTCAGCTACTTATACAGTTAGGAATTATTGCTGTAATTCTGTTGAATTCTCTGTATTATCCTGTTTCCAGTGTCAGAATTGCATTTTGCTGTCTTGTGCATTACAGATATTTCAGCAATAAGACTAGTTGTGTGCTAGCGTGGCAGCTTTAAACAGAGGTATATGATAGGCTTGACATATGCCTGAATATCATTAATATGATTTCATGAAGATCAGTGCTTACAGGAACACAGAAACATTTTTAAGCCCTAGAAAATGTCTGCAATGCTGCAAGGTTATTATCACATACTGTGCTGTTCCCTGGGACTCTCGTTGTTTAAAATATTTCCAGTCTACAGGCTGAATTCACCTCTTTTCATGCTCTCAGTTTTTATGCAGGCAATTGCACAAAATTATTTTTTAGTTCACTCCTATAAACTCCTATGTCAGTTTGTTTTCATTTGTTTTTGTATTTTTAAGGTGACCATAATTCAGTATTCATGTATGTAATACCAAATTTCACTTTTTAATTCAGTACTAGTCAGACTGAAAAAAATATTCTCCTGGAGGCAAGCAAGCCAGCAAACCTTGGTGGTTTTTCAACATTTATGTTTCTGTGGAGTACCAGTTCTTCTCCAGAGGACCTTTTAACTTGCTTGGCATTCAGAGCTGTTACAGCACTTACACTTAAGCACGCTTTGGGATTGGTGACTTGTAGTTCAGGCCTTCCTAAAACCCAGTGGAAGTGCTGGACATTGCAGTAAAGAATGACATATAAGCACAATCAGTTGAGAAATTTATTTAGAAGAAATGAGGAATCTATAGTAATATTTGGCATGGAAATTAGTAGTCTGCTAAATAAAGTTTATAAGCTGATATAGGGAAGTAGCTGTTTATTAACAGCATTGAAATAAAACTAATCTAGAAATTGCAAAGACTAAGTAATCTTTATGCTTCATGGCATGAAGGCGTGACATGATTTCCCATCTTTTCATGGTACAGGTATATGTTTGGAGTGACATGTAAGGTGGGAGTTACTGTCTGTGCCAAGAACCCCATGTCATGTCATGACTATTACTTTCAGCCTTGTCGAGTGAACCGTTTTTATTGGTCCTGTTTGAGTTAATACTGTTCTATGTATACCTTCATATATTTCTTATCTAGGTGTGATTTATACTTGGGTTTTTTTGACATTGTTCAGTACTGCATTCAAACAGTTTTGATGGAGCATGGTTAATGCTGCCATCAACTCTTCAAGTCTTTATCAATAAATTACTGCAAAATGTTTTGGTTTTATTGAATTTTCCTAGAAAAATGTTTTTACTGTAGAAGTTGGCAGTGGTAAATTATAGTGCAGAAGAAATGTTTCTATTCGCCGGTTACCTTATGATCAAAATCTGGTTTCCCGATTCAATATGTGGCATTAAAAAAGGAAGAATATTAGGCATTTGGGTTTTTAAAAATGTAACCAGACTTGGTCATTTGATCGAACATGATGATAGTGTAAAAATGCTTGTTATAATTTTTCCTGAAAAATTTCCTTTCTAGTTTCTTACAGAGAAGCGAGAGAAGCAGGATGCTGTAATCACAGTTGTTCTCATAAGGACAGAAAATACTAAAGCTAAAATGCACTTAGTGTTTAATGCTCACTGTCTTACTGGAAGTAGGAATTATTTTCTAGTGTGTGATATTTTGGAGGTGTTACAGCTGAAGGATTTACTTAAACGTCAGCCATTTTGGAATTGCACGGGGGAGAAATCAACTTCCACATCCCTTCAGGGCCAGCATCTCATATAATAGTTCAGAGCTCTTCTGCTCCCTTGCTTGTTAAAGTATTCTCTCTCAGTGAACGGCTAGAAAAAAGCATTTTGAGTTAACATTTAAAAAGTTGGAATTCATCTTGGCCAGGAGGAAATATAATTGCTAAAAATTTAATGCTAAGATTTTCCAACTGAAAAAGCAGCTATTTAGTAATGAGAGATCTTGAAAATACCACAACAGGCACTAAACAATAACTTCACTATGGGGTTTTTTAAAGGGGTCTTCAATATATGTGCATTATCTGTATCTAGACTACGCATTAACTTCACCCTTGGGTTGCTGAACATAATCCAATTAGAGAAGCCAGCTGTATGATGTATTTTTTACAATATGGCTAGCCAGTGAATAGTTCAACAGATAATTGACCACCTAGCCATGGGCTATGTCAGGATCACATGAGAATAAAAGATAATATAGACTTTTTGGGCTTAGAGAGCAAGAATGATTGAGAAGAAGCATATGCTGGGCAGGAGCCTGCCACTGTGTTCTGCAAAGCATAACAAAATAACATGAATAAATAATCGAAAAGGAATGGGTTTTGAACAAAGTTAGAAGAAACGAGGCAGAGTCATTAGACCTTCTTCCGTTCGAGCTGTCCCTTCCTTTTCGGCACTTCCTGCTGCTTCTCTTGGATCCTGTGTTAGTGATTATCTCACATTAGCCGATCAAGCCTCTGTGGTTGCAGATTACTCATTGGGCGCCTGATTTATCACTGAATTTAACCTGGATATCTGGATTTTCAAATATTCAGTTCTGGGAGAGAAATTTGGAAAAGAAACAAGAATTACTACTCATCTGTTCATGTGTCAAGCCCGTAGGATGTGGCTGTATGAAAGGCCTTGCACACACAACACAAATACGGCTTGCAGACAGCCAAAACCTTCACCCAATCTGTAAAAGCTCACCCAAATGCTTTGGAAACTGTAGCTGTGTGTCATAGCAAAAGCTGCTACAGTATAAACATGCTGCATGAATCAACAGTTGATGCAGCTTCAGGTGATGACAGGTAGCAAAACCGAGAAGTGATGTACGCTCAATCCTCTGCCCAATTCCAGCACCTTAAAAACAGCAGCTGTTCCCAGCCGAATGATTCCTCCCCAGCACCTGCTCCCAGGCCAGCAGTGTTGGCCGGCCAGCATGATGCGCAGCAAAGACACAAAACCCTGCTCAGGGGGCCTGCAGAAATGAATGTAACAGCAGAAAGATGCTGTAGCATCTCACTACATCATTGGGCTCAGATAAACAGCTAAAATTCAAGTCAAGGAGACAATATTAGTTGTTATGTGGAGTATAGTTTTTATTGGAGAGATTGGGTTATAACACATAGCAGACAAGTGTTGTAAATTAAAAATAAAGTTTCTGTGGTTTATGTACATTTTTATCACATTAGTTTTCACTCATTGCCACTCTTCATGAGTCAATTTGAGATGGTATAGTATGCTGCAAAGCCTAAAAACAATTTTTTTCTTTGGCAACTAGTACTTCACGAATCAACCATCTGCTGACATTAAATCTATCTAGTTCTATCAGTACTAATAATTTCCTACAGTGAATAAAGGTTGAAGATGAAGTAACAGAATTTTCCAAAGTAAATTTCATTCTTTAGTACTTGAGACTAAAAGTGTTGATCTATGGAAACTGTCAAGTATGTTCAAGAGAAATAATTTAAATTTGTTTTAATAAGGAATTGGTTAAGCTGTAGAAAGTTTCACTTACATCTCATTACATCATATTTTGTTTCAGGAGTGAAACAATCATTTAAAACTTATTAAGCAAAATTACATTTTGCTGTGCTGGGATTTCTTTCTCCTCATGAGTACAGTTTGATCCATGCATCTCTGTTTCCACAAGTCAGACTGGCAGTTTGTTGCCTGTTATCAAATTCTCTAAAGCCCTTAAAAGAATTATCTGCTCTCTGGTTCTTCACAGCTACAAGCTCACGGTTCCCACCAGAGCTGGGACACCAGCTCCTGCAGGGTATCAGTTACTTCCAGCTGCCCCTAGCCAATACTGGTGCCTGAAAAACGCTCTGAAAAAAATCAGTCTTGCGCCCATTTGTTTTATAGGGGCTGTAGGGTTCTTGTATCAGGATGCAGCAAAGCCTCCTTGATTAGCTCCTCTTTTCAGCCACTTGCCTGATCCTGTGCAGCACTCTGGCTTCTTGGCTCCCAGACATGCTCAGAAGTATCCCGGGGACCTGGAGAAACAACATGCTGAACTTGATGTAAGCTTCATCGTAGTGTGGAGTTGGAGCACCTCCCTGCAGGAGAGCTCCCCAGGGAGAACCTGCCTGTCCAGGGAGCGCACACTCAACCTCGCTGCCTTCTGCGGCCGATTCACCTGTGGTACAGGGGCTGACGACTCCTCCTCGAGCGTGGGGAGGTTGGCTTCCCATGGTGTGCCTTTTGTGCTGTCTTGTGGATAGTGTACTTGCTCAGGAACCACAGAGCTGGGCTGCACCTGCTCTCCAGCCTAAGAAACAGGAACCCTTGTGGCTGCATGTGGGAGAGGTGACCTGGCCCTCAGGCTGCGAGGGTTGGGAGGGGACGGGGCAGGGATCCCACCCAGCTGTGGGAAAGGGCCAGTTCATAGCCTAGGCTAGAGGATTTGAGGGCCAGGAGGGAGCCTGGCTGTTACCCAGAGCTGGAGCGTTGTCTGAAAGCAGAAGACAAAGATCCTTATTTCCTCTTCCTGGATTTTTATTCACTTTTTGCTTCTGCGAGTTTCTTCTCAATATAAAGTGCAGATTTCAAACAACCTGGAAGTGCTTGATGTGGGGCATGTACTCCAAGGTTTCTAGGCTTGGGGAGTGGGTTTCCAGTGCCTGTAAGCTGGCTTTCCCCATCACCTGTCAGAGGTGCCCTCCTCACCTTGCCTGCAGAGGAAGCGTCGGTGCCAGGGCTAGACCTTCTGGATTTCCCAGCTGTGTCTGATTGAGTGTCACGTAGGTGGCTACTCCTGTGTCATGACCCACCTGACCTATATTAGATGTGTGCCTCAGGGAGTGGCTGTTTCTCTCTATTGAGTATGGAGAGAACCTGTAGATGTTGAGAAGTAGGTGAGATGACTCCCATCCTGCCACATGCTTTTTAAGATGGGTGCCTGAAGTGTATGGTCTTGATTGAACAGGTTGCCCAGAGAAGCTGTGGATGCCCCATCCCTGGAGGTGATCAAGGCCAGGCTGGATGAGGCTTTGAGCAACCTGGTCTAGTGGAGGGTGTCCCTGTCCATGGCAGGGGGGTTGGAACTTGATGATCTTTAAGGTCCTTTCCAACCCAAACCATTCTATGATTCTATGATTTCATTAATGGCTAATTTAATTGCTTCTGGTTTTAGATTAATTATGGCATCGTAGTTCACCACACCATCATTCTTGTTTATGCTGGAACCCCAGCGTAGTTACGTGCTCTTGGTGAAGCTGGTGGCCCAGCAGCCAGCTCTGTCCAAGGAAGTGCGACAGCTGGAAAGAGTAATAGTATTAAAGGCTTCACTGTAAATAGCATCTTACCACAAATGCTTTGAAACTCGTTCAGCAGTGTTACTTAACTGGGAAGTTCATTGTATGGTGTTTTTGATCTTGTTACTTATTTTAGCTTTTGTCCTTTGAAACTTAGCTCAATTGTGCATTATGTGGAAATCAGTCTGAATAGTCTTTCAAATTTAGGATTTTAAAAAACGTACTTGGAGAATAAAGATTTCATTCTTCTGTTGACTGACACTTCAGGAATGCAAAAAATAAATATTTAATTCATGTTTGGATAAAATTACCTATGGGATTTTTTTGAGTGGTGGTGTTTGTATTAGTGTGCATATTAACTGAAATTTTGCCATGTAATGTTCATGTTCAGTCTGGGATCTGGAAGTGCAATTGTTCTTTCTCACTTCTGTGTCCTCACTGTTAATAAAGAGCCTGTGACAGAATTTAGTCTCACGTGAATAATGTAAAAACTCAAATGGAGCCTGGCTCTTGTTTGAAAAGGCAGGTGAGCTCCGTACTGCTTAAAAAACAGAGAGTTTTAAAAAATTGTTTGTTTTTAAAGATGGCTGCTGTAACTCAGAGACCAAACAGTATGAAAATAATGCTTTTACTGATGCTTTTTTGCCTGTGATTCCATATGACACTGTGGCAATAGGTCCCAGCTACCTTCTGTCTAATCTGCATAGGTTTTGTGCCCCAGAATTTGGGGCTGAGTATTCAAGAAGGAAATCACTTAAACCTTGTCCTTCACCAAAGTACAGGGTGCCTAGCTGAAACAGGTATGCTCTCTTACTGCGGTAGGAGTGGTTTGTGGAAACCTGCCTAGATTTGCTTTCTTCCCAGGCTGAGATCAGATTTTTGGCTTATTGATGTAAATGCTTCATCATGAAACTCATCACTAATAAAATAAGCCTGCTGCAAGGAACAAAGCTTCAGTCTCAGAAAGCTGAAGAGAGCCCTTCTGCCCTTAACCATGGACTGTTGCTATCGTTTGTCATGGGATGCTTACTGTGTTGCCAAGAATAAGGCAAAAGTCTTGGCTTGGGCAATGCACTATGAAAGGAAAGAATAGCTTCTTGTCTCACATGCAGCCACCAGTGAGAAGTTGATGATTTGGTCTGCAAGTCTGGAGTATTGCTTAAAAGCAGGCTACTTCAATACTGAGTTTTATCTAATCTAATTCAAATTGAAATGTTTGTTTTTATAGATGGAGTTAGCAGTAGCACCTCTATGTCGGCGAGTCTCTGACCTAGGAAAATCTTACAGACAGCTGAGGTCATTCAGGTGAGTTGCAATTGCAGGAACTAGCAATTGGCAGTATGACCAAACTGTATTTCAAAACTGATTTATTGCCTTGTGTTAGTTCAGATTGAACAGAGAGCTTTTTTGGCAACACCCACCTGCAAATTAGAAATAGATTAAAGTTCTTTTAAATTTTATGTGGAGTATAACTATGATTTAACCATCTTTGTCATGCAAATGTTGCCTAAATTGTATTTTTTTTGTGTTGCTTTCAGTGCAACTTCTGTATGACAATGAGTTCTATAGTTACCTTAAGTGCTTTCATTGAAATATTAAATTTACAGTCCTGTGTTGTTTCATTACAGTAGGCAACTTCTGTAAATTTTTACAAACTGAACCTCTGTTGAAAACCTAAGATGCAGGCTAGCGGAAAAAAATCAGATTATTCTATTCTAATGTAGTATTGCCACCATATAGGCATTTTTCTAATGCATAAGATAAGCTTTTTCTTTCTTTCACAAGTATATTGTTACATTTTTCCAGACCACTGCTGTTCCAGACCAGTGAGCATATTGCCAGTAGCCCAGCTCTGGGAGAGGTTATTCCATTCAGCATTATTCTTCAGTTCTTGTTTACAAGAGCACCACCAGAGTTAAAATCACCCTTCCAGGTAATGAGATCAACCTGTCTTTCCTTTTGAGATGGCCTAAGGAGGAATGAACATTGTAGTTCACCCTAGTTATTTTAGTTAAAAGGTATTCAAGCTCATACTTTATATGGTTTGTTGGCTTTTGTTTTTATTGTGGCAAAGGTGTTATGGTCATTGACTTTGTATTTTGATTATTTATCAGTAGGAAAATGATAACCTGATTTTAAATAGCCTCTCAATTTTTTAATATTCTGTCAGCTCACAGAAGAAATTGCAGGTCTTATCCCAGACTGGAAATTGCCAGGATCCTGCTTGTGTAAGATGCAGGAAATCTAGATTCAAACCCCTGTCAGAACTGGGCAAACAGCTGATGTAGGAGATCACCTCTGAGTCCCCAGATAACATGTTGGGAGATTTTTGTTAATTGTCTCTGATTCCTTAACTCATTCTGCATCACTGCAGTATTATGAGAGCCTCATGTGGCCTTCATTTATGTCATATTTGATTCTGAAATTTGTGTTTCCTTTTTCACATTTATGTGTAATTGGTGTTTTTTGTGTTTCTCTGTATTAGAGGGCTGAGTGGTCCATTGCCCGCTACTCCCAGTGGCTTGATGATCATCCATCTGAAAAAGACAGGCTTGCTCTCATACGGTAAAAATCATGCTGCTTTCTTTTTGCAAGGGCACGTAGTGATAAGACAAAGGGTAATGGCTTTAAACTGAAAGAGGGCAGATTTAGATTAGATATAAGGAAGAAATTTTTCACTATGAGGGTGGTGAGGCACTGGAACAGGTTGCCCAGAGAAGCTGTGGATGCCCCATCCCTGGAGGTGTTCAAGGCCAGGCTGGATGAGGCTTTGAGAAACCTGATCTAGTGGAGGGTGTCCCTGCCCATGGCAGGGGGGTTGGAACTTGATGGTCTTTAAGGTCCTTTCCAACCCAAACCATTCTGAGATTCTGTGATTCCATGATTTATTATAATGGCTCAGTAACTTATCTGTGCACCCGGACTGGTCTTGAAAATTAAAAAAATGTAGATCTATCACAAATATCATTACCTTCTCTCCACTCATGGGATGAGTTATAGAATGGGAGAATATATAAACAGAACGCTCTCCTCCGTCACCCCATACCCAAACTCTCCAGTTGGAAGGAGCACATGATCCTCTTCCAAAAGTAGGAAACCACGCACAATGATGGTTTAAATTAATACCGTGCGTTAGCAAAACTGCCTCTCTTCACTGTTGGAAAGTCAGGACTGTAGCTGTTCTGTCTTCTTTATCAGGAAAGAGAAGCTTTGGAAGCTTAAACAATGAAAATATAGGTAGAAAGTTAGAAATGGAAGACCCTTTTTACACCCCTGTAATGTTATTCTTCAGGAAATCAGATCGGGATCTTTAGGAAGTGTTAATTACATTAGATTTTTTTAAATCTTCCTGGCATAGATGACTTCATAGTTAAATACTATTTTGCATCTTAAAATGTTAGGAAAAGTTATGAACAGTCTTGTTTTTCAAAACAAGCAGATTTTTAAAGTATGTTAGAGAGAACAGATGCGTTATATGAACATGACAGAGCCAGCATAAGGATCATCTGCATTCGAGGCTCGGATGATCATTTGGCTCCTAACACCCTAACTCTTCCAGCCACCTTCTTGATGTCCTGTCCTGACCTCAATGTCACCCACTCCAGTGGCATGGGAGAGGTTGTCACGCACAGCTGTGCCAGGCTCCATCCAGCCTGGGAGCCAACTCTGTCCTTGCACTTGTGTGCATGGATGTTGCCAGCTTTTGCTGGAAGCAGAAAAGATGACTTTTAAGTTCCAGCCAGCAGTAGTTGTGCTTGAAAAAATCAACTATTATCTGTCCACACTTTTACAGCAGCCAAGAGGAGTCTGTTACAAATATTTACAGTTCTTGAAGCTGATAGCACCATATAGTCCAGTGTAGTGCTCGGGACAATTAAGGCAATACTAGTTGATCACCAGTAGATGTTAGTAGGATTTATTTCCAAAATGCTAAAATGCGAACCGTGTCTCTTCATGTGTTTTGAAAGAGTATTTTTTGAAAATCATACGTTAATCTAGTTTGGCTACAAAACTAGTTTTTCTTGAATCTCAACCCATCATACCTTGAATTACAGGGGAATGGATAATAGGTACAGGGCTGATACAGCTGTATAAGTAACTTAGTTATGAATATTTTTTGTTGTAAGTTCTGTAGTGTTAGTACTGGCAAAACTAACAATGTTGAATTTCAGATGTATTAGGGAAAGCCAAGAATGCAAATCATTTGAGAACTGATGGGATTTTGTTCTCTTCAGTCCTTTCACACAAATTTGAAAATGCCATCCTTGAACTACAACACATTTATGTCTTTGCTTGCAATTAAATTTCATCCAGACTGATTCAGTTAATGAGCTTGCTAGTGGTCATGTTCAGACACTGATAAATTGCTCTGACCATGGAGGTATTAAGGGACAAGCCTTGGGACAAGGCCTTTAGGCAGAGAGTGTCATCCATTAGACCAAGTAGCATAGCTGGAATACTTAAGCTTTTCATTTCAATCCTTTCATTTAATTCTTTATTCATTTTGCATGAGATACCACTATTAAAATATTTTAATTTTGTTATCCCAAGAATCTGCTGCTGCAGGGTTATCACTTGGCAAAGTTATCACTTGAGCATTTTGCAGTGAGACTGTGGTCCTTTTGCTTTGCACTGTGGCGTGCTTGGACATTGCTTGGACATCTGTCCTCCCAGGGCATGATGTCCTCCCAGGGCATGGAGGGGGTAGCTTTGAAGATCTACCCTTCCCAAAGGCCTCTGCTGGCATTCCAGTGGCTCTTCCCTACTCTTGGTACACCAGAGCAAGGCTGTTTGTCACTGCCCGCGCTTGGCTGCTTCTCCATCCGTCCCCAGGCCCATCACTTGCAGGCGCCGCTCCTGCAGCCTTGCTGAGCCACATGAATCAGCTACACTGGGTTTGGCAAGCAGGCTCTTCCCTCGGGGGGTTTGGTTGGCAGCTCATGTAGCACTGTGTGTCTGGAGCAGAGTGGGGGCTAGCTGACCAGCGCTGGAATGCCATGAGTTACGGGGATGGCTCTCCTGTGCAGATATTGGTACCCTCTATAGGCAGTGCCGTATGCACTCGCCTTTTTCCCATCTCCTCTTGTGCTGTTGGTCATTGCTAAATAGTCTGTTATCCCTACGTCAGGCAGGCAGGCAAACGGCAGTCCCTAGGATGACCATGTTTCACTCGCATTTTCTTTAATACTCCATTAGAATATTTCTAAGCTTGCTCTCCATGTGTCTGTCATGAACCTAAGCTGAACTATAGGCGTCTTGCTCATTCATCTGCAGTCTTTATCAGTCACCCTCTTCCAGCTTTTTCTGCCTGTAGTTATTCGGCTCATTGAACCTTGGCTGTTTTGAGCCTTCAGATCCCCGCACTGACCTACATCAAGAAATTATCTTTACATTTGCTGCAACCTTGCAAATGGTAATTTTCTGCAACTTCCCTTTATAACAACTATGCGATTACTCTAGGGACGTGCTGCTTAGATATTAATTTACTTGTGTTGTCAGAATCCTTACAGCTTCATATTAACGCTAATTGCAGCACTTCTTCCGCTCTGCAGATCCTAAATGCTTCATGTGCAGTGTGGTGTTAATGTCATGAATTAGCAGCATTCTGAGCAGTTTTGTGAATTTCTTTCTGCTTGTACTCAGCATGAAGGGAGGGATTTACCTGGCCAGAGGTATATTGGCTAGACTTCCTTTATAGTCAACAGAAGAGAGACAGGCGCTGCTGGGGCTGATTCATCTCATCCTGAGGTATGTACCTAAAATAGGTCAGTTGCGTTGTGTCCTGAAAGCTCCATTTTCTCTGCTCAGTGAAGGGAGCGTGGGCTGGGACACGGGAGCTCTCTCAGGCAGACAGCTGCCCTGCAGGCAGTTAAAGTTAGGTGAGATGACCCTGCTGCGGGCATCCTCTCGGAGCAGGGATTGTGTTGAAAGGAGTGCTTCTTTTAGCAGCCAGGGCACTTTTTTCTTTTTCTTTCTAAATTAAGTTTGAAGATTCAACTTCTCTTCCATAAAAGAAACCTTCCTGTTAGATGTGGCAGGATTTGAGCCAGCCTGAAGGATAGTTCATCCACCCAAGGGCCGAATTCTGATCTTTTGCCATTCGGGTGTGGGTAAAACCCCCATTCAGGCTCACTGTTGCTAGAGCAGAGGTGCAAGCTGGGCCCAGTGAAGGGTTCATTTTCATAATGAGCGATGTCATGAGCCAGAGAGTGGCTCTGACCCACTACCCTGCCAGGGGCAGGGACAAATGCCAGCCTGGGGACCACCACGAAAGCCCCATCTGCGTTAGGCTCAGTCTCGCCAGGCGCGGCAGCTTTGCTGCAAGCAGCAGAGCCGTGCTGGGTGACTGCTCCGCTCTGCTGTGCCAGGCCAGCGGCAGCCACGCTGTGTGGCCGGAGGGGTGCGCGCCCGCCACGATGCCTGCGCCCGTGAGTGCTCCCCCGGCCAGCGCCAGGCCATTCCTAAAAACCCTCCATGTCACTTATTTACACTTGTCTGTCAGTGCACGGTTCCTTTGATCTCTTAATAAATAAACCGGAGATGTCTCTTGCTAATCTGTTGTCCTACAGATGATGCTGTCGGAGATTTTACTGTTCAGTTTTACAGTAACTTGTATAGCACTCGATTAAACAGATCTGGCGTCAGACAGATGTGCTCTTACACAGCATATTTTCCAGTTTCCTCTTTGCCCTGAAGTTTGCAGAGCAAACAGACTTTTAGTGAAACGCTAAAGAAAAGCCTGCCCTGCTGTCCTCCAGCGGCCCTGCTAGCTGATCAGGACGTGAGTACGCGGGGCAGTACCCCAGTACTGGACAGAATGATGATCCCTGCCTCTTCTGAAGCTTACAGTTTAAATCAGGCTCCATTTGACTGAGTCGGAGCCCAGGAGGGTAGCGCTATTATTCACAATTTCATATAAAATTAACTAATTAATTAGAGTAATTCTAAATTATACACATTAAGATCCCTTTAAGAACCGCAGCCCAAATCATGCACTTTTTTTTTTTCTTTTAACTGTAGATATAAATCTTCATGGGTTGAAATAACATTTTAAAAAAGAACTATCTGGGTCTTATATAACCAGCTTGTCCTGATTTCCAAGAAAGCTCATGTTTTTGCTCAAGCGAGTGAAGTAATTTAATAAGTGCTTTAAAATCCTTTTCCTTATGTGGGAGGGCATCTTAAACTTCGATTTTTTTTCCCTTACTTCTTATGGCATTAATATGCATTAATATATGCAGAAGATCCCACCAACCCTCTTTCCATAGCTCTCTTTTACAAACAATATTTGTAATGTATACCATAGCCTGTCTTTTAAAATAGAAACAGATTGCTGAACAGGTTTTATGTCCTTTATTAGACTGGAAGATGCTGAATTTAGGGCATTATTTAGTCTAATCCCTTCAAGAGTATGTTTTGTATATTACATAAACAGGGTTTCTTCCATCTTCTTAAAGATTGGTAATATAACTATAAATTACATCTTTTTATATGACAACAGCTGTGATCTCTTCTGTGCTAGAGACTTGATGATACTGCTTTCACCCATGATGCTGTTTATTTTTCCGTTACTACTTATGCACTAGTGTTTTTACAGTGTCCTCTACAGGAGCAAGCCTACCTTTTTTTAAGACAAGAGTTTAATGGTAAAACGGTGCTTCTGAATTGAATTCTGTACTGCCAGCATAGTTTACAGAAGCTCGTTTGAGCTAGAACCAGTGAAGTTTACAAAAATGTCATCATGAAATCTGTTATTTCAAGTGTTAACGTTGCTACTAAACTCACCTATCTCCCAAAATGAAGTACAGTCATGAAGGTACCAGATGCGTGCTGTTGCCCAGCACAGCCAGCCTCAGCTAAACTCTGGCTGCGTGCAGCAGCAACCATCCTGCTTTGCCGTAAGCAGCTTCCTGCACTGTCCGTATTTCTGTAAGTCACAGTCCTGAAATCCCACCCTTAAGACTTGGTAGCTGTCTTCAGAGACACAACATTCATGTCCCAACTGTGCTTCTGAAATCACATCTCCTTTATGACCATCGGTGCTTTTGGTTACCTCTCCCAACCCATTCCTCCCTCGCACTCTGAAGCAATCTCACCGTTACTCTCTGGACTCCAAACATCCTTTCTCCCTGGATTCCTTATTTCTGCTGTTTGGCTACTTGGACCTTTCATTATCAGCAATGCTGTTCCCAATAGGATGGGCAGGCTTGCTGGCCTGTCGCCATCATGTCGTTATCACGGGCAGCGATGCAGAGGAGAGTGCCCCAGAGACCTGACCAGAGCTTGACCGTGATTACGAGCTGTTCCATGGTCACCAGGCAGGGTGTGGATCTCCAGGTGGCTGCCTCTTGGCTCACAGCCTTTAGTGGCTGCAGCAGCGTTCCATCCTCTCACTCCGTGTGACGCCCCTCCAGCTGCTTTCCTAGACCTGCCCATGTGGGAGGCAGAGCGCTGTGGGTACGTGAAGCAGGTAGTTCTCTGGGCCAGGTCTGCTCTGGAGGTGCCCGTGTCCTCTGTCTGGTACTAGATGTTTCTCCCTGACTTGTTCATTCTCTTGGCACTGAAGTTCCCATCAGTTATTCCCCCAGGGTTACAGTGAAATCCCCACTGATGGGAGAGGCAGCATTTGCAAAATAATCTTCACAAGATTGAAGGCTGGCAAGTCAAGGGAGCCTGATGTGAATGTTGCATTTGGTGAGAAGTTGGTACTCACCGTGCCTTTGTCATGGGTTTGTCTCTTAGCGAAACTCTTACTGTCTTGAGAAGAACCAAGCTTTTGTTTTATCATTTCAGGTCAAGTTATTCATTATGAATTGCATTTTAACATTCAGCTTTAGGGTGTTTAAATACTGTATTGGAGATGCAAGCATGGGACATGGGAAAATAGTGAATGCATTTAGAGTATTGAGAAAGCTTTTATTTTCATTAATCTAAAACCGTATGAGTTCTGTTTTAGAAAAATGCTTGAGAATTCACCTGATAGTATTGATGGAGTAGTAATTACTGGTTGTCTGTTGAGCAGAAAAGAGAGTTAGTTAAGGTGCTTCCGGATGTTCATATTGATGAAGTTTGACTCTGTCAAGCCACAGTAAAAGAGCAAGCACAGCAGAAGAGAGCTGACAAAGATCAGCTTCTGTTGGCGGTTGGTCTCTGCTGGGCAGGAGAAGGGTCTGGGCAGTTCTGAGGCCACTGAACAATTTGCCAAGTTGCTTTTAGCTGCTTTTTGAGTTGTAAGAGGACAGCAGCTGCCACTGATGGAGTTGGTTTTGCCAGTTAAATCAGATTTTTTTGAGGTAGGAGAGAAGGAAAAAGATAAAAGCTGCTGGAAGGTGTGACAGCAGGACTCTAATACTGGTGTTTGGCACTTAGCATTGCCTAAATCTCATTCCCTCTTGTTTGATCTGATGGGAATAAGAGTCTGGCTGAGGATTATCAAGGGCTGACATTGAGTGGTTTTGGGAGCTGCTTTTAGGCTAAAGCTTCTCTCTTTCATCTGAAGGGATCTGGTTATCTCTGTCATCTTTTTCAAGGGCTTTTTCAAAGAAAGGAGACAAAGTCAGAAAGGGATAGCAGTGTTACCATCTGGATAATGGTGCCAACCCACAACTTCACCAAGAGGCGTCAGAGCTTTCTAAGTTAAGCAGGTCAATATGTTTTTTTCTATTTTCAGCTCTTGATGACTTCTAAAAACTATTTGGGCCCAACAAACTTTGGGGAGTGTATAGAGGAAAAGACAGGGACACTGCTGAGTGGAGGGGCAGAGATTCAGCAAGATGAATGGCAGTTACAGAAAACTGTCACAGGAGTTTCTTGACTGTCTTTTTAATACAAGGGCTGTTCTTTGTAGAAGGTAGCTAACATCTAACATGTTAATAACTGCTGACCAGAGCACTTGAGTGCTGACCTGTGTGAAAATGCGAGACACATCTGACTTCTGAAGGGTTTCCCCTCATCTTGATGGGAACCTTGAGCCTTCCCTGCCTGCATCTCCCACCCGCTGCTCAGCCTGCTCATCACGCGCTCTGCCCCTCATTGCCACGAGAGGCCACTTCATCTAAGCAGCACACTCACCTGCTGTCCCTTTCCCCCAGTCTCACTTCTCTTTATATCTTGGGATTTAAAACTTAAGTGCGGATGTGCCTGATCTCTCTGCAGTCCATCAGGCTGATGGCCTTTGCTGGGAGTGAGGTGAGCTGCACCCGAAGCACTTTGTGGCTGGGGGGGGTTT
>NW_010113363.1:264-20951 GCF_000699245.1 Pterocles gutturalis | reverse complement strand
TCTTTCCCTGGAGATGCTGTGCTGCTGGGAAGAGCAGGCTGGAGGTTTTCAGGGAGCTGACCAGGTGCAATAAGCCAGCTTTATTTTGGCTAGATAAAATAAACATTCTTTCCCTGCCTTTCTGCCTGTAATGGGGGATAACTTCTTTTCTCTTGCTGTTTGTTGATATGCAAAAAAATGACAAGTGACTCTTCAGTGTGTTGGTACCTGGCGTGGACCCTGCACCAGTAACTCACTAGTCAATTGTTATCAAAGCTGAAGAGCTCTCAAGTGCATCCCTGCCAACAATAAAGTGCTCAGTCACTTTACTCTTCTGAAGCCTCTCAACTCTCTCTAGTAATCCAGTCCATCCACCTCAGCCTCGGCTGAAGCCTGCCTGCCCCACCTGGGGACGCTGGGCGCTGCGGTGGGTGCTGGGCTCTTGTCGTCACTGGCTTCTTGGAAACCAAAGCCGAGACTCGTCACTCCAGCAAACCCAGAACAGGCTCTTGGCCTCAGGAGTGTCTCCCCCTTGTGAATGAAAGAACTTTGATGGAGATTCCCAGCAGCGCTGACATGGGCAGGGTTTAGTTTTCATTCGGGAAGCACAGAGCCCTTCCTGGTTCAGCAATAGCTTTACTGGCAGACAACAAAGTCTACTACGACCCCGCTTCTTCCTACACTCCCCTCCTCTGGTTTGCTGGGCTCTGATGGAGCTTCCCAGTGCTGCAGGGACCCGGGCCTCTCCCGTCTCTCAGCGCCTTAGATGAGGAGGAGACTCTGTGAAACACAGGCTGAGTCTCACTGGAGTGTTTCTGCTTTCCTTAGTCCTTGCCTCACTAAATGCCTGCCCCACACCCCATCGCCTCCCGTTGCCAGCAGGGTCGCGTTGGGGGTTGGGGGCAGTGCTGCCCGAGGTCCCCGGTGTGGGAATGCAGGATTTCAGCGCCAGCGTGGCTGCTGCCAGCAGCAGTGAACACAGGCACAGCCATGCCCCCTGGACCAGCCCCCCATCCTACAGCAGCTGATCTGTATTTATACACACGACACTGCTGTCCTCTCCCTCAGCTCCGCAGCTCCCTTCACAGCACCAGACTGCAAGACAAGCACCCACCCTGCCCCGGCAGGACTGGGAACGTGCCTGCCATGGTACCAGATCCCAGCAGACACCTCACTGGGAGAGCAGCCTGCTGGTGTGTCCCACTCTGCCATAAAGGAATGCAGGAGACAGAACCCCAGGACTGCTTCCCCAGTTGGTGACCCAGAGTGACGATTTCAGCTCTGCTGCTTGGGCATGTCTGGAAGGGCTTTAATGACAGTCGGTATTAGCACTGCAGCTGTCACCAACCAGAAGAGGAATGGCTGTGTACCGGGAGTTGTCTTAGTCCCCACTTGGAAGTGGGGGCTGTTGTTTATGTGTTTTCCTCAATGTCACAATTTTGCTGTAAATAGCACCAGTGGAACATAATATAAACAAAGGGTTTTAGAAGGAAAACGATCATTGTGTCTGTTACATGAAGAAACAGGAGAAGAATAAAAGAAGAAAAAAATCACTTAAGTTAGAAGCCCTATTTAAGTATGGCAAAACTAACATGGCCTACTTAATAAACTATTAAGTCAAAATGCGATCAGATCAGCATTTAAAAAGTCTTTTATAAATATGCTGTCATTCAACAGTACCACTTACCAGACTCGTTGGATTAAAGGTGGCCCTGTGCTGTAAAGCAAGCTGAATTACGTAGACAAGTACGTGATCACAGTTGCCCCTTTTAGCTTTCAGATGTCTCTTATTTATGTAAATCCAGAAAGACTACTTCTATGTGTGACATCCTACAACAGCGTGTAAGAGAAATGCAACAAATGTACAAATGCACCCATCCACTTGCTCTGTGCATTGTGAGCACAGCATTCCCTAAAGGACAGCAGCAGTTCAAAGGCTTAGCCAGGAAAGCACCTGAAGGCATCTCGGTTGTTCACCAGTGCCCCAGTTTCCATTCTCCAAGTTGCACTCTTGGTGTCTGCAGCACCTGGAGTATATTCTTTTCATTTCTAAAGGTTACCAGTACAGCAATGTGCCCGAGTCTGTGCGTCAGAGCTGTCATTTCAAGCCATCTGCAACATGCTGCTGCTGCTGCTTATTTAAATGTTAACTTGTTCACTCCTCAAAACATGCAAGAATGGAGAGAGAGATCAGGAAACAACTATGTAGAGCTTTCTAAGGCCTTCCTTGTCCGCTTCCTCTCACAAGGCATGCAAGAGCACCTGATGAAAATTTAGTGGGGAAGAGGTCGATTAATTTCAGTTGCAGGTCCTGAACTTACCCTCCTTGTAAGTGACCAAATTGCTTTAGCTACTTTTTTTAATTTTTTTTTTTTTTCTCTTCAGTGGCGCCCTGGAAGCTTATGTTCAATCAGTAAGAACAAGAGAGGGAAAGGAGTTTGCGCCAGTCTATCCCATAATGGTTCAGCTGCTGCAGAAAGCGATGTCAACCCTCCCGTGAATGTATTTGGACAACTCTCTCAAAACAGGGAATGGACAGTAACCCAGTCACAGGTCTTTGGTGCCCCACACTTATATAAATTAGTTCCAAATACACAAGCTTTATAGTGAAATGTGTTTACCTACTTCATCTATGAAACTTGTCTTCTTGCTTTATGTTTGCATTATAGGAACTTATTTATACACAGGTATTATAAGGAAATAGTACAATTTTGATGTGCTGTAAATCTACATCTAATAAAAATGAATCCTTCTTTTGCATTCCTTTTGAATTTAGAGAAGTATAAAATTAGAACATACTCAAATATTACAGTATAATTGCTGAACATCTCAACGAAGGAAGTAGCTCTTTTCCTACAAGTATAGTTTTAAACAGCTGAATACATTTTAGCCTTATTCAGAAAATCGTACTTTTGAAATGCTAGCATCATCAGTTTCCATTTAAAAATTGCTAATTTTAACACAAGGAAAAATATTTATAAATTACATAAATGATTCTCTATTGCACTGCTGTTCACTTTGAAATAATTTATAGTGATACCAACTTTTTGCTTAAACTGTAATAAAGAACATTGACTATCCAATCCTGAATTCAGTATGTGGAATTCTTCAGCAACTTCCTAACTGCAAAACATCAGAATATTTTTTGAATGGGTTTATATGTAAAGACTTTCATGCAGAACATGGTCATCTCTGCAGGGCTGACTTAATGATGTCTTCTTCATTTTATAAAATACGCAACACCGAATTTTAATGAATTTATTTGAAATAATATATAAGAATATAGTGTGCAAAAATCTTAGGGGCAACATCATGTAGACATGTGTAATAAACTGAAATTTACAGTTGTGATTCTTAAAAAAAAAAAAAAAGGAACACACAGCTGTTTAGTACATGAAAAGCCACTGTAAAAGTTCACAGCAGAAGCAATTGGTAATCCTAATGCAGCTGCTCTAATTTCAGACAGTTGGAGGAAAAAAAAAAGTAAAGTGCAAGTGTTGCACGTATAGTTAAGTGCAAAGTTTGCCCCCACCATAAAGATGTCTTATGGCAAATAAAATATTGTAGAATATGTGGCAAAGACAAAACAGTTAAAACTATGATGGTGACGATATCAACAGCACCATTTTTCTTGAGATAACGCTATTTATTTGTTTCATCCTGTCCTGGGCCATTGTTTCCACTGGACATAACAGCTCTCACTAGTGCCAGCTGGTGCAAAAATCTCTCACTTGTGGATATAAATTTTATACATGGCAACCCAAGCAGCAGCTTCCGTGCTACATGACACTACCCTCTCCACTTACCACATGTTCCGGTAACTTGTTGACATCTGGGCAGGCTGGGAAGCTACAGGCTGATAATACATTTTGCCATTTCAGAAAATCCCAGGCCCCAGAATCGTAATTAATAATATGGTTGTGCAATACATATTAATCAGCAATAAGAATCAATGTATATAAACAGCTGTTACATATTTTAAAATTCCCCTTTTTTGTACATTTTCTTTTAAAAATAAACATTTATACACGTCTCCTTCGCCGCTCTCTGAAGTACTTTAGCACCACAGGATATCCATTTTCAAGCCTATATTACCTGATACATATATGAAGTCTGGAAGAAAAATAAGGCAATTTGGTTTAAAATGTTGATAGTTTTAGCTTACTTAATGTTCTATTGTAAAAAGCAAATCTGCACTCATATTAGATCATTTCCGACTTGATGGTGCCAGTATTTTATGGTCACACAAAGTCACAACAAACAGTAAGACCTTGATCTTGCATCTTCTTGCCATCAAGCAACAGCCATTTTGTAAATACAGAGTTAACAGGAAAGTTCTGGCTTAATGCTGTTGTGAGCCCTGAGAAAAGAGAAGAGAAAACCAGGTTAGTGGTTACCAAGCAAAGGGGAACTAGACATTACCTTAACTCTAGCAAACATTTATTCTGAAAGCCACAAGCGCTTGTAATCATCGGTTAGTTATTCAGAAGAAAACTGAAGTCCAAAACGGGTTATTTCATCCCCTGATCATCAAAAGACCATCAAGGCTTTGTCACAGCCTGGACTCCACCATCATTACTTGAAAAGGTAACCAAGCTGTGAACAAAATTCTTAGTTCACTAAATAACGCATTTTTTAAAAAAATATATTTCCTGCTGTAACACCAAGGTAACAGGTTCTCCTGTTACTGTCATCTTGGCCTGAAGACCCTAAGGACAAGGAAAATCCTACTCCAAGGCAGGGTAAGAAAGCCATTTTTCTTACTAAGACCAACCCATCCCTACTCCTCTAGTTACAGACAAACACCCCCACCGAGTTCCTTGAAGCCTGCAGGTGCATGTGTGAAGTGAACTTGATCTCACCATCAAATGCCCAAGACTGCAGCAGTATAAAAACAGAATAAATAAATAGTATTATTTTAACTAAACCCACAAGGAAATCTAACAGAATCTGTCACTGTTGATTAAAATAGAATACAGTGAACAGAAAAACAGCTTGTTCCTAGCAGCTGGGATTTGGCAAAACCTTCTGCAACAAGGGACTGAAAACTCAGCACCAAGTACGTACAGCGATAAGAAGCAACTTAGTGTTGGAGCATTTCTTATTCAGTCTTAAGGCAAGACTTGCATATGCTCTTGAGAAAGTAGCCTCATTTACACATGAAAGGAAAGGAGGTAATTTGAGGATGAAATCTTAAATCTCTGAAGTCCACAACACACTTAATGCTCCTACCCAGGCATAAAATGGCTGATGAAAGCACCTGGCATTCTGTACACCCCAGTGGATCTTTCCTTCCAGCCTGCTCTTCCGTTTCAACGTGCAGGTGGGCAGGATCTTTTTTTTGATGTTCTCTTTATATGATGTATTAGCTTGAACACCCTTGTCTTACCCAATACATGCACCACCTGCTAATACATTGCTGCAAACTCTTAAATTGACGCCCTTCTACAAAGTGGAAATTTTTCTACAGAGGACGTGTTATCTATTGTATTTATTTTACAATTAAAACACAGTAATAAGTGTAAGGGATTAATGAAAAAAAGAAAAAATACAGCTCCCTCAATAGCTTCACATATGATTATATAAATTAAGAATCAAGGTAGAAAATGGTAAAGAAAAAGGAGACTATGAATCACAACAGAAGAGGATTTTGTGAAAGTTTGTTTCTGAGGGGAATGGACAGATTTCATGTAGGTACAACCCTACAAACTCAGTTACTTCAAACAGAAGGTCACGTGCTCTTCCTCTGCATTTCACAAGCACACTCACTTTCAGCCCAACAGAATTCACAGAACTCTCATAAAATATTCAGAGACAGACCTCCTGATCTGTCTCCTGCCAACTGTCCAAAAGCAGGTTACACAACACCGAGGAGTAAAATGAAGGTTTGGGCTACCAAGAAAGATGTAGACAGCAGAGTATATCCTGAACAAAAACCACTGTAGCTACCGCATGAACACGTTTAACTGCATAATGGAAAAGTCTGCTCACAAACATACAGAATTTGTTCGTTTTCGTTTCCAACAGTCAGGATTCAAACGTTTCTGTTCTTCCGCCAAGGCCTTGGCTTCTAGTGTGTACATCCGCCTTTCTTCATTTTTCATTTTCTTCCACCTGTCGCCGAGTATCACGCTTATGGCTCTGCAAGATAAATGTTTACAGTATGGTCAGAACAGGGTGTTAACAATGCCCTTATTTTTCTTTTATCTCAACAACTTAAAAAAGACAAATGTGGAAAAAAAAAAACCCCACACAGAAGGAGTCAACTGTATCTTTAAATTATTTTTTTCAAACAATAATGTTTCTGATTATCTTCTCATACTTTTAACAGTTGAACAGCTCAGACTTCTGTGTTAGCTGAGCATGGGTCAGTGCACATTCTAACATTTGCAAGGGTGTACATTTGAATACACAGCAACTTGCATAGACTAGCAAAAAATCATAAAAAAACCCACCACCAAATGGTAAATCACATTTGGTCTGCTCTACTTTCATACAAGAAGATCGTATGACAGATTGGCTAAAAATCTGTTATCTAGTAATTAGGGCAATGATCTGAATATGACCTCAGCCAAACAAATATTTTATTAACTGCAAACCCCCGTGTCTATTTAACAGATGTGTGTAGCTTCCTCCACCTTTAATCCATACTGAGGAGAACATGAGTGGGTGGAACATACTGGTAAGTTCCCATTCCTGTGCAAAAGGAACCGTTTGTTCTAACACACCTATCATTATTTCCAGGAACTGAATGAATTGCTTTTCACATTCCTGATAAACTCACATGTCTTTTGGACAACATTTCCCCATGTTACCATGCCATATTGCTTAACTGCACTCCCAAGTGTTGGATCAATATTCCATTAAAGCTTTAACTCCATCCTTTCACTGAATGAAAATCTCTAACAACAGCTCTTTTATCAATGGCAATTACTACACCACTGAGCAGGTTTGCTTTAGTTTTGGATGTGATAAAAGTTCTGTGACCAGCCTTCAGGACAAGGCGTATACAGCCAAGTACTCTGCTTTAGCATATTACAATGCTCCTTGCTGGCTGCAAAGCTACTCACAGGCTTTCTAACAGAATCAAGAAGAGCAGTGTCCTCAACCATTTCCACAGCATTTCACATGCAGCAGTTCTGAAGGCTTTTCTGTACCATACCAACAAGAAAATGGATTTTAATCCTGCAAGACCATTCAGGCTTCCAGAAGCTGCAGAGAATGCCACTGGGGCTGCGGCTGAGCCTGGGCTGTCACATGCTCAGGTGACCCCTCAGAGCAAACTCCTCAAGTTGCAACCAGACCCCATCAACATCAAATGCATTTACACAGCCTGTCTCTTTGGCAATGGAATTTCTGTCTTTCTGTACAAATTAAGAACGAGTGTCTTTGGTCTGTCATCAGAAGTAAACACACTCCTGTTTAATTAGCAGATTTTTTCATGTTTTGGCAGTATCCAGAGGCAAATCAACAGCACCACAAACCTGTCTCATTTTGGCTACCAGTCTGTACCACCATAGCCCCAGTAAAGAACATGGGGACCCAGACAGAGCAGGTTAGCTGGAAGAACCATTGCATTTCCAAATCAAGTTGCACTATGAAATTTTTGTATTTCAAATGCAATAATATTTATGTATTTTATACCTCCAGAGTTAAAACAGCACCGAGGCATGGAAAGTGACTGCAGATCTGTACATTTTAAAAAGCTTGAAAAAAATCTAATGCAGGGGCAAAAGCTCCACTTCTCCAAGGAAGTATTTCTACAAGTGAACCACTGAGACTGCAAGAAGATGTGTACAGAGAAATTTTCTGACATGACAGACCTAATTCTCCTGACCAGAAACAAGCAAGAAAAAACTGACCTTACTGCACCACTGCCCTAGGCACCCTTCACCTCATCAGAACGTCGCAGTGCTCTGCACACTCCCTCTGTCCTTTTAAAATTTTGGTAAGATACCTGACAATACTTCAGCAATAGAGTAAAGCGCAGGATGCAATCCCTTGTACTGCAGTTAATTCAAAATAAGCTGTCAAACAGTAGTTGAGAATGCCTCAAATTCACTCAGTAATTATGTTCAGCATGAACAAATGCTGTTAATATTTTAGGTGATTTTCTTCATCTTTAGAACGTACACTATTCAAATTATTAAAGTATTCTGAACGCACAATCAAGTCCAAGTACGGTTACAGTGAGAAGATGTAGAAAAGGCACAAGTGGTACCCAAACATCAGTTTCTCAAGTACGGTCTTATGATCCACGGTATTTTTAAGTATCATGGGAATGCTGACTTGTGTTGTGAGTGTTTACAGTTCACTATCTTGCTAACATGGCTTGAGCTCCTTTATCTCAGACCAGACCGTTTAACTCAGAATACCTCAGGTTCTGTCCCTTCTTACATGCATAAGAAAAATGACTGTAGCAAACATAAGAAATCCAGTATACGGAAACAGGTACTACATGTAACCCACAGTAAGATCTACTTGGTAACCTGAAAATGATACATATTTAAAAAACATGAAAGTTGCCTCTGAACAGCTGAATAAATGCCCCTGCACTTAAGCAACAGTAGGTGAATGCCTATAAGATAAATTATCACTACCTCTTATGATTTCTTCTGTATATAAATAAATATAAATTTTATAGATGCCAAGAAACTGCATCCAAATGCACTGCTTTCCATATGGGACAGGGAACAGTGCACTCTGAACCTTACTTGTAACTTACCCTGTCGCCACTTTCCTCCAAGGTAAACCTGCTCACTGAAACATTCAACTTATTTTCACATCCATCCAGCTGCAGCTCCAGCACTTTAAATTAACTATATAGCCATCATAAACTTTCCTAACTGACATTCTGCTCCATTTCTCATTGTTGGTTGCAATGAGTTTGAAGGCAGCAGATCTGCTTCACTGAAATGACTATGAACATTGCAGAACATCACTGCCAGGACACAAAAGACTGGCTGGGGATTTAAGGATGCATTATTTGTCTGGTAGGATTTTATTTCTCAACAAGAGTTACAGCCTCCTTACTAGAACATTATGAAATAGCTAAACCCCTGTCACCATTGGTTTTTACCAGATTTAGCACGAGGATTTTTATGGGACAATGCCATTTTTACAGTAACAGTTTTCATAATGTTATATACATAAAAAAATATGATTATAAGATCATTGCATGTTCATGCTTTTTAGTTTATATTTACATATGCACAATTAGCACAAAATATTATTTAAAACAAATATAATGGACATCTTTATAAAAAACGTTTAGACATGAACGTGCATATAGATAAAAGCAAAAGAACAAACCAACAAAGAACCCTCCCCCAAACACAGAGAGAGTCATGAGACTCTTCTGCAAGTTTCAGCAGATTGTTCAATGCCTTCAGGACAAGCAAAATTTGGCAATGTACTGTTTGGATTAAGATCTTTCACATATCCTAACAATTAGTACGGTCATATTCAATATGATATACAGACTAAGAATAAATGTTAGTAACTTCACTGAACAATTTACAATATTATGGCAAGACTTAATTAGAAGAACCAGAAATCTAGTTTTTCCGTTACAAAATATGAGCAGAAAGCCTGGTACTCTTTTCCCCATGAACATTTCCCATTGGTGTAAACAAAAACTGTTGCGTATTTGTGACTCTGTTGGTGCAGGTATGGACATATGTCAGTTGCTTCACCCAAATGCTTTCTCAGAAGGTAAGTTTTACAAAAACAGCTTGTGTTAAATTTACTGAGTACTGTAAATATTTAAAGTCTGCCCATAAATTAAGCTTTGTGTCAGCATCTTTCAAAACTTGTTCTTAAAACAATACACACACATTTCATTTCAAATGCAAAATTTAGTCCACTTAAATTTCAAGGTGGGACACATATTCTGCTAGCTCACCAGTAACAATAAAACTATAATTTTACACCATTACCTGTTGTCTTTCCCTGGATACATCTGAGTATATTCAACTCTGTATTTTTTGGCAAAAAGCATGAAGGCATTCATTGGTCTTTTGCACTTGTTTGGAGAAGTGGCACTCACAGTACTTGCAGTCCCTGAGCTCTGGCTTTTGCCAGCTTTGCTGTACAAAGAATTGGAGGAAAGATCTGTTGATGCAGTAGATGCACAGTTTTTACTACTGCATTCTGATCTCTCGGCATCTTGATTGTTTGATCTTCCACAAGACAGAGAAGCGCGACGCTGGCGAGCCATGCTGCTTAGCACATAAACTGCAGAGGAATCCATTGGTGTAAAATCGTAACTAGAAGAAAAAGACATCATAAAACGATCAAGTAATTATCATGTAAAATCCCTGAATAGCCATTCACTCTTCATCTATACTACATTTCTAGTATTCTGGTCTCTTTGTGTGACATAATGATTTGTGCTTGATGCAGATGTCAGTGGGGAAAAAAAAGCCCAAAACTCTGGCAGATGAATTAATAATTTTTTCAATGTGATGGCAGACTGCAACTTTTGCAAGATGTCCTGTGTACTATCAACTCCCCAGCTGTATATCAATTAATTATACACTATCTTCAAATTTCATCCTCTTTTGAAATAAGCTTCTTTCTTTCTGCTTCTGTCCTTACCATAAATCAAATCTGGTCAGTGAATGATAGGTACTGATACGGGAAGAATAAGCGTTGAGTTCACTTGCAAATTATATCAATTACAAATATGAAACCACTACCTTAAAATAAATTATATTATATACACTCTTGTATAAATAACTTCTGGCAGTTAAACAGATATTATTTTACTGAAAAACCTTCCACTGCGATTAAAAAAAACTGTTTGAAGACCCATTATGTTGCATACTATTTGATTCAAAACTGACATACGTCTGCCCTCTAGTGACAAAAATGTGAGATTCCTCGGGATTTTAAGGTATTTCAACAGCTCAGAGGAGTTGTTTCCATGGAATTTAGACCTCCAAATACTATAACCTGTTGTACTTTTTTGTTGACCAACAACTACAATTAACCTCTAAGCACTACAGAAGTTTAATTCCACAGGCTATCTGTTATCATCTCCAGGTTCAGTCTGGGAAGCACAGACTATACTGTCTTAAACATGTTATATGGGGAAAACACACTTGCAAAGGTGCTCATCGATCATAAATCTAAAACACTAAGTTACCATCACAAAATAAACAGAAAATGTATATAACTCTAAGGCTCTGCTCAATGTGGCTACAGTTGCATAATTTATGGCAAACATAAGGGCTCTGAAGAGCTTTTTTTTCTGAATACAAAGTAGAACTAATAGTAAGGAAATGCTGCAAACCGTAGTCCAGCCCCCATCTGCAAAAGCAGCACCTTTCTGTGGGTCGGAACCAAAAACAAGGGTGGAGCCTGAAGAGCTGCCTCTGAAATTCCTTAGAAAAGTACAAAGCAGCAAAGAAGAGATAATTCCAACAACCTTGCAGTCAAGTTCACTAGATAACGAGAAAGGACCTCTCTGTTCTACACAAACAGTCCATCACCCTTCCTATTCCTAATCTCCTTCCCATAACACAGCAACAGGATTTTGTTTTCTAACACTTCTGTGCTGCTGCACACTCCTTTCTCAGTGACTTACTCCCTTCTGCCCAGAAAGAGGGACAAGGAATTGGAAGTGACCAGGCAGTATTCAGCTGGACTGCAGGATGAATAAGGAGCCCCAAGTCCAATTTCTTCAGTGAGATGAATGATGCCAACAACTCACTACATATGCAGTTCAGAATAGGAGTTAATAGGAAGAAAAATCCCAGACAGCAAATGAGTGAAGACAAGCAATTTGAACTCATTATGCCAGACTGAAATAATACAACAGCTCCTAGGGCTTGAACTGCAAACAGCATTTTAAGTTAATTTTTTTAATTGTAAAACAAGAAGAAGCAACTAGACTAAAAACAGATGCTAGAAAGGAGCTAGCATCATAGGAGAAAATAGATTGTACTAAACCTAGAAATCTCAAAACAGGATGGAAAAATCTATATGAGTAATACTATTTCCTTAGAATAATTTCTGTTGGACAGGACCCTCGGGTTGAACCTCTTGCTCAAAGCAAGGCAAACCTCAAAGTTAAACTCTGAGGTTAGGTAAGTTTGATACATTAGAAAAGAATCTCAAAAAGCAGAATACACAAAAATAACAGCTAGTTACAAAAGTACTGTATTCTAAAGCCATAGCACATGCATTAACTACTAAGAAACTAGTCAGATAATTCAGACACATAGCTGCATACGTAGCACAAGTGAATACCTGGCAGACATACTATTGTGGGAAAACTGTACTAGGTTCTCCAAACATAACCCACTTTACCTGAAGAATTTATACAGAAAATGTGTATTTTTACTGCTTTATCTAATCTGGCTTGAACTACGATAAACGGGGGCTGAAATGTTATTGCACTCTAAGATATTACTTTGCAGTTTAGCAGTGCATGTAATTACACAGCTTTCCTAGCATTCAATCTTCATTTTCCCATCTCATTTATCTTGTATTACTCAAAGTATTCTCTCTTTGCTCTACATAATGCTTCAAATTCTTGTAGACTTAAGGTGCCTACTCATTAAATACAAAAACCACTGAGGCCACTTTATCCAAAAATTACCTTTTAAATGTATCAAAAACACCTGAATCATCAAAGTTAATGGCATCAGGGTGTCCAGGAGGTAGACACAGATCTCCAAGATGCATTTCACAGCATGGAATGCCATGCTGTACCACAGTCAAGCTTGGATAAAAAGATGACCAACCTGAAGTGGTAAAGAGTCAAATTAGACAAACGGCCAGACAATCTCTAGTTCTTAACTAGAGCAATCCTATATCCCTAAATGATACCATTTTATAACAATGTCTGATGTAGTTTCTTTCACCCCAAAGAAAAATCAGATACACTTAATCAGGGAATTTTTACTGCAAATGTTTTTTTTTTTAATCCCCAGTAAAATCTCATTCTCGCAAAAAAAAGTAATCAAAACCTAGAAACTTTTGTCATCAGAAGTTCCATATTTAGCAAGTGAGAAAAGCCTCCCTTATTTGCAGCTTCCCTTTCTCCCCCCAATTTTTCTGTTTTCCTGAGCTCCATTTATATACTTAATCAAATCTTCCCTTAAGAGATAGGCAGTACTTCTGTATCTTTATAGCTTCACAATGTTGTTTGTTCAATTGTGGATGTCTTTACAAAGATAGTGAATTGAGTCTACAACTCTGCTTTTAGCAATTTGTTCAGCAACGTGAGATTCAAATAAAATCTGCGACCACTTTCTAAGAATATTTCAATATACAACCAGGCATACTTGCAGTATTTCATACCTTTATTTTTAACATAAAAAGGATGATCGAGTCTGCATTCTACTGAAAGCAAGCCATCTTCTACTGTGCCAGGATCAAAAGTCAGCTTCAGCACTGACTCACCAAAGGAAATGCTTTCTTCATGAGAAATCAGCTTCAAACCATCAGAACCATAGCCCTGTAAACATACATACAGTTCAAAATTTTTCTCCCAAGAAAAGCATATACCTATGTATACTATAGGTGTATATTCATTGTCTTTTGTTATATGAAAAAACACCAACATTCTGAGTGCTATTGCTAAAAATTAATAAAGACAACAGAACACTCAAAACATACCTAAATGAATTCAGTTTAATTGCTTTATAGCAAGATACTCAAATACTACAGTGATCAGCTCTAAACAGGTTTAGTATTAACCTGTTTTCCTCACACAGTAATTAAAGGCACAGGATAACATAAGAAACTAAATACTTGCTACAGGTATTGAAGTGAATTTATTAGAACTAACATCTACCTTGTAAGGACTCACTGGGAGATTTTCCTCTTTTCCACAGCTTTCAGATCTTGCAAAATCTTCAACATCCCGCCATTCTTTATTGCGTCCTTTATGAAAGCACAAACGAGAGCCTAATAGATTTTTTCAAGAAAAAAAAAGAAAAAAGACTGGTGTTAGATAAAAAAGTCTGTGTTACAACAACAACAAAGAAAAGACAAGACAAAACAAATACTTATTTGATGATACATGCTATTTTACCTTTTAGAAAACAATGCCAGACAGTTGAGGGCCAGGAATGGCACCATCCTAAATCATCATCATCTGAAAGTGATGACATGCAGAAAATGCCAGATTCTGATTCACTATTTGCCTATTAAATAAAAAAGCAAGATAGTGTTAATATTTTGCTGTGGAAGATTTTAGGGCTGGTCTTGTATGACTTTAGATACATTCTCTAATTTGCATCTGTGCCATCATTTTGCGTTAAATACCAACAGGAATGTAACGTGAAGACAAAGATTCAAGGAATACAGTAAATGCGAATGGAGTATTTTCACGTCCTTTTTTCTTGAAATGTGCCATCCTGAGATTTTTGGGTTTCATTCTCTGTGATTCATTTGTGCACACCAGATAATCTTGTGCTTAGGTACAAGCATTTTACAAGCTGTTGTTCCTTGGTCATCCACAGAACCACTCAAAGCACGTGTTACTCTATGGTAAAATTACTGGAAATCTGTAGGGCCAAGTCGGTTCTAGATAAGCCACTGGGAAAAACTCAGTATCTTTAACAGACAAGTTTCAGACATAAATTAATACACAAGAAAGAGAGAAGCACGGCTGACAGGTTTTGTGCATCTAAAAGGAGATGGTTCTGTATTTCCTTTTCAAGACAGCAAACAAGTTAATATTATTTTTTCAAACTTTGTTATAGAAGGAACCAGAAGAGAAGCAGAACTTTCTTAGAGTGCAATCTCTTCACAAAAATGTGGACTCTAGGATGTAGCACTACTAGCTTCCTGTTTGGTAAAAAGAAAAGTTAACACAAAACCTAGCTTAAATATAAATGGTATGAGAACTAAACAGATGATTTTCAAACTAGTTTCTCTTTTCAAAAAGCTTAAGCCATTAGTCATGCATCTTTATTTGTTTCAGAAATGTTTCAGAACAACTCACCCTTTCATGTCTGACTGGTGTTTCATCCAAATCATTCTTGGAGAAGTTAGGATCATTCTTTGAGGATCCTGGTGGAGGACGTGCATAGGAATGTAAACTTTTGCTTGTAGCTATTATGTGAACAGGAGATGATCTACAATAGAAAAATGTATTTTAAAATACCTCAGATTAAGACAACAAAAGACTTAGCTGCTATTGCACTAATATGCTTTTATTTAACAAATAGTTCTGTTTGCATGAGCTGAATACCAAATGAACTTCCCACACACCGATATTGAAACGGGATGATTAAAGGGTGCAAGCTCAGGCAAAGGGAGTAACTCCTGCATAGCTCCTACATACCAGCCAAATGACAATACTATCTGCACATCCGCATCTCCTTGTCACAATCCTTAAGTTTTTACCAATGTCTTGAAGTGAACAGCCCATTCAGAGTACATAAAGACATCTGCTGTCATACTGATTAAATTCCAACTGTGTTACTGTTAACAGTACTGCAGTACTGTTACATGTAATACTTCTTATTATAAACCTAAGACCAAAGCCATACAATAAAAGGTGAAGCCCAGAAATTTCTAAGATCCCACAGGCTTCTCACAGCCTTATAGAATTTACAGATCACAAATCTGAAGCAGCTATCAATAAAAGTCAGCGCACTAGTAAGTATTAAGAATTTAACGTAACAAATTCATCTTAATTTTTCATTTGCTGCTTCACATGAGGTAAATGCCAATAATTTCTGAGCCTTCTGTGGTTAGGCAATGTCCTTATGCCACTCTACCTCATTCATGGCTGGCAATTAAGCAGCTTTTGCAACAGGCTCTGAAATTAGTCCTGTGAAATCTTCCACAGAAGAAGAAAGCTACTATACAGAAAGAGATAAAAAACAGGACTTCAAAGTCAGAGGGTGTGAAGAGTGAAGGAAATGTTTCTGGAGACATAAAATTACAAATCTTAAGAGTTCAAAATTGAAATGAATGTCAGTACCTGTTATAAAAAGAGCACTGCATCAAAGGACTCTGAGGACTTGTGGCTATATTTGCTAATTCTGTCAACCAGTTCACCCCATTCTCACAAGAATAAGCATTTTCTGAACTGCTGTTTGAGGTATGTTGGTTCCATGAAGGCCTTGAACATTCCTGATGTGAAACATCGGCACCAAGCTGAAAAAGTGCAGGTGGGGTAGAATCTGTCTGCACAGCCTGTAGTTCAGGAAGATCATCTACGAACAAATGCACAAATTACCATAATTATACCCCTTGATAAATTCTCATTGACACCAAATCTTGCAAATAAAAGTCAAAAAGGAAACACAATGAAGTAATTATTTTTATTTTCTCATATCACAATTACCAACATTTCACAAACCCTATTCATAATACTGACGAAATGGACACAGAATTAATCTCATCGCTAGTCTATTATACATTCATATGAGCAATTTAAGAAAAACATTACATAACTAGATAAAAATGTAGTTCTGGCTTTAAAGTTTTTACTAGACTGACTAGTTTACACAGAATTGTACTGCAGAATTATGCAAAAGTAGCAACATGCTTCATTAAAATACTAAAACATTCAACAAAAGGCAACTAAATTCATCTCTCCTAGCAGGTGACATTAAAAATTATCAATGTCAGGGGCTGTACAAGTTAAAAGTTTTCCATGTTTCCACCAGGGAACTGGAATTAAGTAACTCAGAAGTCATGAAAGCCAGGTACACAGCCTGGTAGGGGTGAATTCCTACCAATAATCTACATGTTTCATGTTGTATAGAATAGCAGAAGAGAGCCCAGCTTGTTAACAAAAGTCTGTAATACATGCCCTTGTGTAACCAAGTATCATTAATCACTCCATGACTTCAATTAGATGTGTTAATATTTCACTGATCATATCAGTGAAAACTTCCTAATGTACACGCTATTTTTCTCCAATATAGAAGAATGGAAGCCTTGCCCACAATCTCTATTTGCAGCTGATCTGAAGCAGCATGATTTCCCTTTAGGAGGAGCTCTTGAGCTTTTTTTTGTTATTCTTGTGCCAAAAAAAACCTCCTCTGGAGACTAGGAGCAGAAATTTGTAGCACTGACTTGAAGAACACATTTAAGTCAACAGGCCAGTGTGTCAGAACTGCAAATGGGTTACAGGGAAAAGTGACTGCAAAATTAGACTTTCAGATGTCACAATTCACTGTCGCATTCCCTGCCCGTCTTAAGTTAAAAATCAGTAATCTCATTCAGTCAGCTTCCAGTAATTTCACTATAGGAACAAACTTCAGAATGTAGCATCTTCTGAAAAAGTCCTATTATTTACCAAGTTCCATGTGTTCATCAGAGGATGCATATCCAGGAGAAGAGGGCAGGTTTTCATTACACTTCAGCAACTCCAGTGACTCATTCATCCCGGAAGTTCTCTTGTCCACTACCAGAAGGAGTTTCTGAACTGCATTAGGCATTTGATTTGTCTTCACTTCCCACACCATGTTAGGATGTTCCAAAGTATCTGACTTTAAAGAGACAGAGGTTAAAAATGTCTATACTCATAAACTGTTTTAAGTTGCATCTGACACAATACTTCATTACCAGAACCCTAAATCATCCACCATCTGTTGAGAATCACAGCACAGTTTAGCTTGAAAAGAACCGCTAGAGATGATCTGGTTCAATCCTTGCAGAAAGCAGAGCATACTCTGAAGTCAGACGAGGCTGTTCGGGGCTCCGGCCACTTCAGTTTCTAGTATCTTGAAGGATGGAGATTCCCTGCCACTTCCCAGGAACCTGTTTTAGCGACCACTCATGATGTAAAGAAGCTGTTCCTTACGCACAGTTTGAACTGGCCTTGCTACAACCTGTGCCCACTGCCGACAAAAGGGTGGGGTTATCTCCTCAACCACTGCTCAAGCCAAGGCAAATAACGTTCACTTGGTACCCTTAACCACGCACCCTGTCACAGAAGGCAACAGAACAGGTCATAGATCATAGAATCATAAAATGGTTTGGGTTCTATGATCATGGTTCGGCTTCTCTGATCAAGGTCAGCTACGACTTGCTTTTGGTCAAGCTGCCCTGGCGATTCCCAGTCACCTCCTTGCCTTATAAGAGCCAGGACATGGCTGTCAGGAGGATCTACTCTACAACATTCCTCAAGGTTAAGGTTAAGCTGACCAGCCTGTAGTTTCCCCACATCCTCCTTGAAGCCAAGTGTGACATTTTCTTTCTTCCAGTTATTGGGAGCCACTAAATCCACTCCCTTTTGGAGACCAGCCTCACAGTGACAGGGGCCAGCTCCCCTGATGCATCCCACCCAGTCTCACCGACTTGTGGGTGGCGGGCTCACAGAACTGGCCTGCCCCCAACCTGCTCTTCCTCTACCACAGACAAAGAAGTACCTCGTTCTGCCAGCCACGTGTTGCTAGACCCAGACTTGGGGAACCTGGAAACAGGCCTTGCACATAAAGACCAAAGCAAAGATGTCGGCCTCAACCTGGGGTCTCCTGCACCATTTAACACCAAGCCCACTTTCTCCCTGGTCGCCCTTTCACCACGGGCGCATCCACAGAAGCCTTTTTCAGTGCCCCTCACATCCCTTGCTATCTCAACTCTAGGTAGAGTCGCAAACACATTTGACTGCTAACATCCTTAACTGTGCTGTAAGCAGAAATAAAAGGAAGCCTCTACTCGATCTCACTGCAGTTTCATTTCCCCAAATCAAACATTTATACCAAAAGAAATATTTTAAATCATCTTCAGCAGTCAAAGAACTGCGTGATTATTCTACACAACCACTGCCTCTGAAAGCTGGAAAACAAGGTTATCCAGTCTTTAGTAATTTGGTTATCTACTGTTTTTTTTTCAGATGATGATGAATTAAAGCTACCGTAACATCATTACCTTGTACTTTAATGAAGCGTCATTGAAAAAGTAATAATGAGTGCCTTACAAAAGCACAGAAAATACAGCTTAGTAAGAAAAAAAAACCCTGAAAAGTCTACCACATGCATGTCCACTAAGTAAGCTACCACACACCACATCAGAGAAACATAATCACTAAAAACACTCTAATACTTTCACATGAAACAGAAAGCCTATCATCCTAAAAGTTCCCTTACTGTAAGGCACAGAAAGCCATCTGATAACAATTATAGAAGTTTTAACAAAGTTAAAAGGTATTGTGCGTACACAGACAACATTAACAATATTCCATGTTTCTACTCATTCTAAAAATTTGTTTCAGTCATTTAGCAGCTTGCCCTGTACATAACACGGTTCAGATATAACCCTTTGAATTACATACTAGCCCTACCAGAAAAAACCTGACCTAAACAGTAAAGTTTTGGGTTTTTTTTAACTGGTAAATTTCTAACCTTCTCATCTCCTTACCTTTCAAATATATGCAAAACTTACCTAAACTTGCATTTCAAACATAAAAAGGATGTTTGATTCTACTCAAATGGCACTAGTACAAAAGCCACAACAGTGTAATTCTGATTTTAAGGAGGTGGAGAGAGAAGGTAAGAGAAATGAGAATATACAATCAAAGGAACAATTAATGGCATGTGTTTTTCACCTCTAAGAAGCATCTTTAATGTAAATTATTTCTCTGTCACCCATGAGATACAGTAAAATTACAGAACACCAGAAGAGCAGAAAGCTTACTCATTTCTGAACAAAAAAAAAAATCAGACGTCAGTAGTACAGGTCAGGACCTTGGTTATTATCTCCAAGTAATCAACTCTGAAAAGCCACTCCTTTTCTTTCTAGCTTGCCTACGTCCTTTCTTGTCCTTTCTTTCCTCCCTTCTGCCTTGTTTTTACCTCTATTTTTTCTCTCTTCCTTTCCCATTTTCCTGCCAAAATTAATGAGCTAATTTATTTTGGGAATGTTACCTTCTCCCTCCTTCCTGCCAGCTGCCAAGATTTGAAAGTACCTGTCCTGGTATCCAAACACACTGAAGGTCAGAGATAAGGTACAGATACAACACACTAGTCCGACAAGATATTTGAGGAAAAAAAAAAAAAAGTTCTTCCAAGTCACAAACTTCTCTAAACCAAAGCCACTCATGTACAGAAGCAAAAAAAAAAAAAAAAAAAAATCCTTTAACAAACAAATTAAAAACAAAAAAATGTGCCCAACTTTAAATTTCAGTTTTTCTCTTCTACTTGATTAAAGCCTGCTTTTGACATCATGTGCTTCTCTTGCCCTCAGCCTTTCAATGTTTTCGAACATTAAGGGAATGGCCATTAATTAGCTTGTAAAGATTTTTTTGTTAAATTCAACTTCACGTTCAAAACTTCTTGCAACAGATGTTTTCTCAAAGTGTGTTTCACAGGACTATAATTACTGTAATTTTTAGCACAATTTATGAACTTGTGCTTTAAAATTAGTCAGCTTGTCACGCTAAAGCAAACGGCAATATTAACAAAGAGCTCATTAATTAAACCACGTCTATTTTTTGAGGGACAAAAATAAATTCAGGGACAAAAGTAAATAAAGCCAGTCGCTGAGACGGGGTTCGGCAGGAACTGGGCAGCACCGCCCCGGTGGATGTGCTACCTGTGGGTTTCCCTCTGGTGTTCGCCTGCCTTCCCCCACCCAGCCTCCTGCTCGAGTCTCGGGCAAGGTCTGCGCCTGCAGCAACCCACTGCACGGCGTGTAGCACGGAGAACAGCTTCTCCAAGCCAAACACACCACACTGGCAAGACTGGATCTCCACCAGGGACTTTTACTGGCGCAGCTGCTTTGATCCC
>NW_010113363.1:0-250 GCF_000699245.1 Pterocles gutturalis | reverse complement strand
CGCCACAGCGGGCCAAAAAAAGCCGCAGAGCCGCGGCCTCGCAGGAGCACGGAACATGATTCACCGTGTTTTTGCAAAGACGGCCTTTGAGCGTGACACAGGCCCAACCGTCCCCTTCCACCCAGCTCCATCGGACGGAGGGACGGACGGCTTCCCCGCCCCGGGGGGAGCACCGCCCTCCCCACAACAAACACGGCGCTGGTTACATAAGGGAGACGGTCACAGCGGAGTTACAGCCGCGCACCAGCAC
>NW_010113362.1:0-16258 GCF_000699245.1 Pterocles gutturalis | reverse complement strand
CCTGGAGCTCACCCCCTGGGCTGGGACTGACCCATCCCCGGAGCTCACCCCCCGGCTGGGACCGACCCGCTGCTGCCCCAGAGCCCGGTGGAGGAACGAGAACATTCACTGCGGGTCCGGAGCAGAGCCTGGGCCGGGCGTTGTCATGCGGGTCTGGGGAGCACCGCAAAAGGCGTGCTCAGGAGAAAGTACTTTAATTCTTCTATGGTAAGATGAGGCCAGATAGTTTTTATTTCAGTTATTGCAGAGGCAGCTGGTGGAAGCGTGAGCCAAAGTACAGCTCTGTAATGTTTAACTTTTCTGTAGTTAATCTGGCCGTCCTGATACAGAAATAACCGGGAGCGATGGGACCTGTCTGTGGGCAGTCCCAGAAAGAGTTAAATTTAACTAGTAAGGAATTAAAATGGCATTGCATGAACCTTTTTTTTTTTCTTTAACCCAGAGCAAGGTGATCCTTGTCTGACTCTAATTTTTACTGGGGGAACAAGCGATTCCTTGCCTAGTGGGCTTTGTTGAAGCATTGTGTCTGCGGTTGTACATGACAACAAACTTGTGTAAAGCCGAGCGCCTCGCCAGCTGTCAGCAGTTCTGGTGTGTCAGTCAGCTGCACATCAGTTTTCTTCTTCTTTGGCATGAAGAGTTCCGGTTTTATTTTAAACTGAAGGGATTGCGAGCAGTGCAAGTTCTGGTGTTGCCAGTTCGGCAGTGATTTACGTACAGCACTCCGGTTTTGGTGACAACCCTTGTCTGTGTTTAGTGTCTCCTGAGGCTACCGGCGGGTGTTTGAGGAGTACATGCGGGTCATTAGCCAGCGGTACCCAGACATCCGAATTGAAGGGGAGAACTACCTTCCTCAACCTATATATAGGTAAGCCGATGACCAGCAGTGCTAACTCTTTTTTTCCAATATGTAGGCTCAGCATGGTGGGTGGTAAGCGTGTGTATTTACACTTAAATATTACTGTAAATGGGAACTTGGGGGTTTTTTTTCTGTTATGGTGACATACAGGCTCAGTTGTCTTCTACCTTGCAGATAGCCACTCTAGTTCTCCATACCAGTATTACCACCTGCAGGTCTGTATGATGAGGCCTGGCGTGTTCCAATATAAAGTAAATTATATCATTCACTTCTTTTCACAGTGAATTTTTCCAGCTTTCCTTCATGGTGTATCTGGACATAAATTAACATTTGTTGCTCAGCTTATGCACAAATTCCTGTAATCGGTTAAGATTGCAGAGGAGGGAGGAGTTTGTTTTTAACATCTAAATCAGGGGAGAGCTAACCTCGTCAGAGAGGCTACCGTGGTGTCGTAACTGCAGGCTGGGGTTCTCCCCAGAGAAATTTGGCAAAAGACAAAACAAAAATAGAGTTATTCCTATTACTTAAACCACTGTGTACAGGCCAGAGAGTGATGCCACCGTTACTGTGGCGGCTTCTGAACCACTTCTTGACCTAATTACTGTAGTAATTACAAAGGTAAGAATACCTCAGTGTGAATGTGCCCCTGGCTATGGGTTTAATTCTTACAAAGAGCTGTGGGCTTTTCTGCATCTGCTGGGAAAATGTGTTGCAAGGAGGCTGCGCACGTCAGTTACATGTGTTGTCTCTATAATATGGAACACTTTTAAGAAGCTGAACGTATCATCCAGTTGAGACACGTGTAAGTTGAAAGCAAATGTCTGTCTGAGGTCTGCTTGGGAAAACAGTCTGTGTGCGTGGTGCGCAAGAGCTGTGTCCTGAGGCTGTGGGGTTTTGTTAACGTGGGCTGCTTTTGGGGGGTGTGCTCTCTTTACAGCGAGGTAAATTTACTGGAAAAGTTTTGTATTTCCTCTGAAACACTGAGTTGTATGCTATCAAAATTCTCCTGATGAGATGAATTAGAGCTATATAGTGGTGCTGAGTCACTTTTGTGTGTTGTCTTTCAATAGGCACATCGCATCCTTCCTGTCTGTCTTCAAGCTAGTGTTAATAGGCTTAATAATCGTTGGCAAGGATCCCTTTGCTTTCTTTGGCATGCAAGCTCCAAGCATCTGGCAGTGGGGCCAAGAAAATAAGGTAAACAGCATACTTTCTTCTTTTATTTTGGAAAAGCAGTTTTAGCATGACTTCATTAGAGTGCTGTGGGGTACTTTGCAATTGTTACTGACTTAACTTTCTTACACTGCAGCCTTAACAGAACCTTTCAGCATCCATAACTAAATATCCCTGAGAATCTTAACAGTAGTGTAGTTATTCTTAACAGTAGTGCTTCATGTTTTTGCCAGACCCAGATCCGATTCTCAGCATCTCTTCCCAAGCTGATGATGCTGCAGAGGCACAGCTGAGGTTAACGTTACTGACAAAGATTATAGAAGAGTTTTTTATTTTTCAGGGCTTAGAAGTAGAATTTCAAGCTGGTATTGTTGGTGTTGAGATTACAGCTTCTCTTTTCTATTGTCCATAAGTATTTTGCAGTTCCTGCTTTCATGAGACTTTCAATAGCTTAGGCATGCAGTTTGACGGAGGTTAGAAAAATGAAGTTGAAATTTAGTGCGTGTTTTTGCAGAACATACTTGGGCAGGACAGACTGTGCCTTGTGGAGTGAACATCCCCGAGTCAGTACTGACGATGCTAACAGATTAGTGGTGGTGTACGCTGATTTATAGTAACCTTGTTCCAGATTTATTCTATTAAACCAAAGCAATTTGTAAGTTTATTAACCTTTATGTATTTGCCTGGTACACAGATCCTCGCACTGAGTTACCCTGCAGTGGGTCTCTGTCCCAGCCACTTTGAATGTGCAGAAGCTGTGACAGACCCTGATGAGTTAAATGGGCCAAAGACACCGAGCTGGGCTGGCTGCGGTGTGTCTGACCCACGATGTTGTGAACAACTGTCTCCCAAATTCTTCAGTGTGGCAGGAACCCGTGTGCATGAGAAGGGGATGACAGAGGTGCTGGCGATGGAGGGAGGTGCTGCATTGCTCAGATTGCATCATTTCATCCTGTGGCACCAACGCACACGGAAAATTCTGGATGATTAGCTTGAAGATATGCTAGAGGGTTGACAGTTCTTGGGCACTAACGCAGTTCTTGCTCTGCTGTCTGTGTCGGGGCCTGTGGCTTCTTGATCCGAAGCGTCACTCTGACGAGGAGGGGCAGCGTGGAGGAACCATTGCACGGTTCCCTCGTCGTCCTGCATGGGCCATCGCAGCCACGTACTTCTGCACGGCAGCTGTTAAGATGAGCATAGATCTGGAGGAGAGGAGCGAGGAGATGTAATGAGGTGGAATTGCGATCAGGATTGCGAGTTGGGGGGTTTCAGAACTGTTTTGATTCCTGCCTTGGGAAGGCAGAATGCACAGTCATTTTAAAAGCAGGATGAGAGGAAGGTGTCTGTGCGATTGGAAGATTACGTGATAAATTGCAGAGGGGAATTTAGAGACACCTGTAAACTTCCAGCGCTACTTAAAGGTGAATGAAATAAGCTGTGGCTCCCATGGCTGAAGTATCTGGGATTCTCTTTGTTCTGTTCCAGGTTTACGCTTGTATGATGGTCTTCTTCCTGAGCAACATGATTGAGAACCAGTGTATGTCGACAGGTGCATTCGAAATAACTTTGAATGGTGAGCGAGAATTTCTGTGTAAGGGAATCGCACCGTGTTGCGTGTGTACACACAGATTGTGAGAGTTGTTGTGTTGGGAGAGGGCGAGATGATGTTACGAAACGTTGCGTGTTTCAAAATGTGATGGTTTGTGGTAACTGCTGTCTATTTTGGATCTTCACATGTTCTGTATCGCAGTAGATAATGCAAATCATGTCCTAGAAAGCAGTGTATACAGATGACAGATATATTTTAAAATACCTGTGTAAAAACTTACTTAACGGAACGCTTGGTCACCTGGAGTAATGCATATGATGGGCGTTAAGTAAGAGAAGATCAAGCAGGGAAGCGTACTCTCCGGTTAGTGCAATGCTTTCCCTGTGCTGTTTTGTGAAGTGCTTCAGCTTTGGCATCCTGCTGCATCCATTGCTGTTCCAGATTTTGGTACCCGGGGCAGCAATACTGATTTTTCAGGTTACGAGTGTGGACCTGTGTTCAAATAATTTTATAGTTCCAAAGATTACGTAAACTTGATGGAGTACAGAATTTTTCGGGCTCCAGGTACAAGTAGTTAATCCAGCCCTGTGCTTTCCAGTCTCAATCTCTGATTGCGCAGGATGCGTTTCAGTATCATAGTTTCTGAGTCAAGTCACGTGCAGCGGAACCTTTTAAAGTCTGACTGTGTGGCATCAGAGTAGTTGAACCCGATGCGCTGCTAGTCCTGAATCTCAGACTGGGATTGGCAGCAGAGCCTTCCCTGGGGTGGGCAGTCACAGAGGGATTTAGGTGAGTTTCTGGTTTGTGTTTTGGAACAATGTGGTTGCAGTCTGGCCTTGGTTTTGTGTGGGGGGTGCTCAGGGTGGGTTCCTGAGGTGCTGTAGCAGGGAGGGGTATTTGCGGGAGTGCTTATCTGCCCACGTCAGAAATGAATGTTGTGTTTTCCCGAAGTGTTTCTGGACTGTGGTGCCTTTTATACTTTGGGGGAGGCAGGGAACAATGGGTGCAGCTGCTTTGAGTGGAACCTTCCCAGCCAGACCTTGGGAACCAGAACTTTTGAGGGTCAGCCTTAGATGCTGGGCAGAGTGAGAGGAAGACTAACGAGACTTATTGATGATTAACAAGATTTATTGATGGTTTAAAACCTCAGTGTGCTATTCTGCCACTCACTAATCTACTGTTAGACATTCTGTCAGTGGATATTTTGAACCTCTAAATCCATATAATATGCTGCTAAATGGAAGCATTAGACTCTGTTCTCCTGGTTGGACTGGGCTTTAGTACAGCCAGAGGTTTGAAGCATTGCTGATTCAGATATTTTCCTCAATATAAAATTGTACCAACATGAATCACTTCCTAGATATTTTAATTTTTTTGTTTAAACTAGCCCTGTGTGTTTTCTGTCAGTGTAACCTGCTTTTCTCCCCTCTGTGTTTTGTGGTAGATGTTCCCGTGTGGTCTAAGCTGGAGTCTGGCCACCTTCCTTCCATGCAGCAGCTTGTACAAATTCTTGACAACGAGATGAAGCTCAATGTGCACATGGAGTCAATGCCTCATCATCGATCATAGCCCCATCTATCAGCACTGAAACTTCTTGTAAGTCTTCTTCCAGTCACCAGCTGTCTGCTGGCTCAGCTGTGGCGGGCTGCGTGGTGCAGATTGAACATTGCCATCAAGTATTTGTTCATTTAAATGTGTTTTACTGGAGAACCAGCTCTAGTGACTGTAGGTAAATCAACACGTATGATGTTACAGGTACGGTTCTGGTGGGAGGTATTGGTTTGGGGTTTGTTCTGCCTGTTCCAGAAGCGGAAGCTGGCGTTCCTTTGGGCAGAGGGAGGTGTGTTACTGTGTGCAGAAGGCCTTAGGTTAGTGAACGGTATTGTGGAGAGACGAGAAAACACACTGCACTGTGTGCCTTAAAATAGTCTGTGGAAGGGGGTTTCTCTGTAACTTGTAACCTAATTGAATCGCCTGGCCCTAGAAAGTAGAACGTTTTCTTGCTCCTGTCTGTGTGCTGCACTGTTTTAACCTTTTGCAAACACTCCTTGACTGTTAGGAGCAGAGGGTTTGCATCTGTGCTTATATGTTTTATGACAAGCCAGTTCCATGTACCTGTGTCACCTGTAGCTTTCAAAACACGTGGCTTGTGATTTGTTGGAGGAGCATTGATGTGCTGTCTTGGTGCAAAGACTGCTGTGGTGCAAACATTGACAGTTGAGACTCGGGAGAGCGCTTCAGTGAAGTAGCGCTGTGCTGCGGTGCAGTTTTTTGCACAGGAACGCCTTGGTTTGAGAGACTGTTTTCTGGGCGTTACCTTGCCAACAGGTTCCTGGAGTAGGGAGCGCGATTCGGAGAGATTGCTGCCTCAGGGTCCTCATGAGGGAATATGGGAAACAGTTCACTTTTGATTCCTGCAGGCACATCCTGTTTGTTCAGTTAAGTCTGGTTTGTCCTAGTAATTTGGCAAAAGTCATCTTAATGGTGAAATAAATGGTTTCATACTTTGAAGTATTATTTAGCGTTAAAAGGTTTGGTGTTTCCTGTACTTTTCAGGCGGGCTTGTGGAAGCCCAGCATCACGTGTGTATGGACTTGGAGGGTTGCGGGCAGTATTCTTTGTTGCTAAGTAGACTGACGTCACTTTGAAGCTTACAAAGCATGCTAAGACTGTTCTTATGTAGAATTTTATTTAATAGGATAAGTTTAGAAAAACAACAGCAACAAGCCCCATTCAGCTGTATTTCCATCCACGTGAGAAATGTCACTGTCGGACTCTCCTGCCTGTAGCATGACTCAGTGTTTTCATGTCTCCTTATTTAAGTTGGTCATTCTGATGGTATCCTTGCAGGCAAACGCCCAGCATAAAATCGTAACAGTACTCTCTTGCTGCGAGTCCTGACCTCCCACAGACAGTCCTTGTCATTCCGGTTTTGTAACCCTCAGTGTGCGTAGCCCGCTGTTCTCCCTGCTTCGCAGCAACGCCCCAGCACTCTGCTCCAGTTGTTGGAGGTGGTTTGCTCGTGAACGTGGGAGCCGGTTGCCGACTGTAACACTTGTGTCTCCGTTTGCAGGCATTAAGTGATGGTTTCCGAGGGCAGCGTGGCGCAGACCCATGAAGGCCTGTACTGAAGACAGCACGCTGTTAGTACAGACTGGATGCTTCTCTCGCAGCCATGTTGTGCCTCCTGAAAAAAAACTTAATGAAAGACTCTTTCAGTGCTGGCATGTTCCCAGATACTGCACAGTCACGGAGTGCAATAATACTGTATAGTTTTTTTAAGATTCCATTCGACCAGTTCATAGCTCAGCAATGCAGGCATTACTAACTGTAACTTATTTTATATTCGTGTTTCACCCCATGGCGGATTGAGTTGATATCTGATTTTTCCTTGGGAAAAAAGTTTGTTTAATCTGTTGTATTTTATATGAATTTATGTTCTTTTTCTAGTTTAAAATGAAGTTATAGGAGTGTCTGATATTGTCCTAAACTGTTGAGTAACTGACAGCTGTCTATCAATTTTTCAAAAGATATGGCAGAGTTGAACAGTGCATTATATACTAAATTATAGAAACAAAATTATATGCAGAGTAGTTACATCATTTTGTGACTTCAGTAAAAAGTAAGATCAGCTGCTCTTTAAATCGCGTTGGCCAGCTCAGGAGGTTTTTCCTTGACCATTTGGAAGAGGTGAAAAGCTGGGCCGCTCTCCTGTCCTAGAGAGAAACCGAGAAAGTTAATTAAAATAAAGAGCTCTCATTTACTGTGTGAAGCACCTCCTTTGAGTCACTGATGGATATTCTGAGAATTGCAATTGACAAAATGCATAAGAAGCCTACTTTCCAAAGCCATTCCTCTTGTGTTTGTCTTGCCTAAGCCCATAGCGGTGTCCCAGAGTGTCCCTGCTCTGGCAGGAGCACCCCGGGCTGCGTGTTCCCCTCATGTGCTGCCAGGCTGCAGTGGGAGCTCAGGTCCTGGTGTGGCGGGGCAGCTCGCTGGGTTAATGCTGAGGCTCCAAGGCAGGTCTCTTGCAGGGCTGGGAGTTTTCCTCAGGCTGGCTGCGTGAGTCGGTGAGAGCTGCAGCCTGCAGTTCCTCTTCACCATCCTCTCTCCGGACCGTGGTGTGCTCCCAGCCTGCCTCTCGCTCTGTTTTTTTTTGTCCCTGCTCTGAGCTACAGCGTTTCACACCCTTTGTAAAACCAGAGAAGGGACTTCCTGGGTCCTGCTTCTCAAACATTGTCGTGGTGTTAAAATTGCTGCTTTTTGCTCTCCCCTCCTGCACAGTGCTACTTTGGAATTTGAAAGTGAAGGTGTAAAGACCTGTTCATCTAAGAAAGCCCTGTTTGAACACCTGATTGATTTCACCCATGTGCAAAGTGCATATTAAATAATAAATCTGAGGGGAAAATTCAAGCTTGTTGATCTTGACTTGTTAAGCATGAGGGTAGATGGTACAGGTCTGGTGGAGTTGCTGTGAGCTGGGTGCAGACCAGGGAAGGACAAAAAAATGGGTCTCATGTTTCCCACTGTGGGTGCAGAAAATGGGCCATTACCCGTAAGCGGTTTGCAGCAGAGATCTGTGTTCGGGGCTCATCTTGTGACAGGGTAAATCAGACCGGCCCTGGTGAAAACTGGAATTGCAATGGCAGAGCAGGTCACCCTTGAAATCCCAGGTGTGATCATCTTTCTAAGATACAGTCTAATCAAAGCTTTTCACCCAAGCCACCGTGCCTGAGCCTGCGGAGTGTCGTGGGAGCGGGGCCATGCTCTGCCTCGAGCCCCAGGACACGGCGGGGGGACGGGACAGTCCCTTGCTCCCTCTCTGGGGAAAGCTCTGAAATCACCTGGGCACGGAGGGACAGAGGGCAGCCAGTGGTGCCTGGCACGTCTGGTAATTTTAGTATGTGCTCCTGCCCAGTGGACTGCGGTGCAGGCTCTGGGTGGATCTGAAGGTCAGTTATTCCGTTGAACATCCGGTTCCTGCCCTTTCCCCAAGGCTGCACCCCGCTGACCCCTGTGCTGAGCAGCGCCAGCCCGGGCGAGCAGGAGCAGCCCCCTCCCCGCCCCTCTCCTGGGGTGTTTCTCAAGGCAGCAGCAGGTGCGGTGCATGGCTGCGATGGCATGGCAGGCGCCCTTCCTGCCCCGCGGTTTTGGCGGTGCCATCAGAAGAGCCGTCGTGCCATGCATTAACGAGAACTTGCAAATAATATCTGTCTTGGACTGGTAGACTTAAATTCTAAATCTGTAATAAATGTGCATTTAATGACTGGAATGTTTATCCAGAGCCTAATTTGACATACATTGGATTTCATTTTTTTGGGTTCATTTACTATGCAACTTCCTACTAGTGTTGCGGTTGCAGCTGGATGGAGCGCACAGCCGTGCTGGTCACACTTGAGAATTGACCATCGCCCTGACCGAGCCGCGTATCTCATTGCTTATGTCAGAAGTTGTGCAAAGCTGTAAGATCTTCAAAGTCTGTGTGATAAGGTATGCTGGAGGCTTCATTTTGTCCCATTGCTCATTAGAAGGAAAGTTGAGGCATCCGCGCAGTCTGTCGAAGAGCCACAGAATCCTCACCCTGAAAGCAAGCAGCAGGAGCTCGTCTTCGCCCAGTCGGGCGGCAGGAGGCAGCCGGCTGCCGTCGCTGACCTGGGGAGCAGAGGCTGTGTCAGCAGAGCCACAGCAGTGGGGGCTTTGCTCTCCCCCCAGAGACAAACCTGCCCCCACGGCAGGAGCCCACGGAGGAAGGGAGCTGCCACACACCCTGCCCACGTGGATCACGGCTCTCCTCCCCGCGGCAGAGCCAGGGTGACCCTCAGGGACACAGCCAGGGACAGCAGGGGGCCTGCCCGGAGTGCTTCCCCCACTCTGCAGCCTCTTGCAGAGAGCTGAGGCTGCCGGGCTGGCGAGCCCCGCATCTGCAGGGGCCTGAGCAGGGGCACCCCTCCACCGTTTGCTGTTCTGGGGGGCAGGACCACGGGACAACATGGGGAGCACCCACTGTGGGACGGACAGGGAGCAGCTTTGCACGGAGCTCCCTGTGCGCTTGCGAAGTACCTGCACCTTGGTTCCCACGTTGAATTTTGCTTGTTGCCCCATGGCGAGGAAGGAAACGGTGATCCTGTCCTGGCCCAGGATCCTCACCCCCACGTGCTGGTTCAGGGAGAGGAAGATGGGGCTCAGTGGAACGTGGGGGCCTGATGATGTGACGCTGTTGGGCCACGTCCACCTTCTCACCCTGCTGCCTGCTTGGTCCAAATACTGCCCGCCCTGGACAGTCATGTTTATCCTGAAAGAGGAAAAGCAAAACTGAACCGTGCAGTTCCCAGGGGCTGTGTCCCTCCTTCCCCAGGGCACGGGACTGAGGCTCAGCAAGTTCCAGGTCTAACCCCCGTCTCGCGACACTGCTGGGGTAGCCTCGCACCTCTGGGAGCCTCCCGGCAGGGTCCACGAGCTGCTGTATCTGTTAAAAACACCCTTTAGGACCTTTGAAATTTAAAATGCACAGTGGAGAGCAAAACTTGAACATACCACACGGCTCCGTTCGGATAATAGCAAGTGCTTCTGCCATTGGACTTAAATACTGCTCGTATTTTGGCCTTACTCGGCGTGTCTTCCTGTACGATGCAAATAAGCCGCTCTTTCTCTCGTACAACAAGAATCGCCAGATTTCCAGATGGATAGCTGTCGTCAGATAAGGTGTTTGGAACCCTTTTCTTTGTCTAGTTGTCTTATTATTATTACATACTAAATATTTCAGAGCGCTACTCTGGGGTATAAACATGGACATATTGCCCAGATCCCTGTGTTAGTGGTGGTGTGCTGCTTGGGTCACCTGGGACACTTCCTGGGTCACCTGGGATGCTGCCAGTGCTTTTCTCCTACACGGAGGTATTCTGTATACACTGACAAAGAGCAGGTAGAGATACAGAATACGTTTTTGTTGTTTTCTAACCAATAGCTCAGGCAGAACTGCTCAGCAAGTTCATATAAAAGACACATTCTTGGACAACGCTTACGATTGAAAGCACGAGCCTAGCAAAGTGAAGTGATCACAACTTGGATGACAGCAGCCCCAGAAACCTAACTGGAAGGTATTCAGACAGGAATATTTTGTGTCTTGCTGGTCCCCTGGAACAGGAGATTCAGTGATAAAGCAGATTAGGGCACACTTAAAATTACAGTTACAACCCCAGAGTAACTTGGGCAAACAAACCCCATAAAGGATACAATAATTGCGCTGTTCCATCTGGAAGCACGGTAAGGAATTTCCCTCCGTGCTTGTAGTATTTTTCCAACAATTTGTTCTTCACTACCTAAGATTGGAAAAGAAACGACAGAACGGATCAGGCGCCAGGCTCCAGCCGCTGCGGAGTGGGGACGCGGCCGAGGTGTGTCCTTGCCTGTCCGCCCACGAGGGTGAAGTCGCAGCAGGTGACGCTGTAGGAGACGGGCTTCTCCTCAGGCTCTGCTGCTGTCTCATCCGGCACCAGCGTCCGGCCCTTCAGCGACGGGGGCTCCTGGGAAAGCAGGTAGGAAATGGTGCCACCTTGGCTGGAACCTAGAGCGAAGGGAGGTTTGTGGGCATGGGGCAGCACTGGCAGCGATGCCAGCCCAGCACCCCTGCAGGGAGGCTGTCACCTGGGGAGTGGGACCATCTGCCTGAAATGCTCTGTACTGGGAGGCTGTCTCGGGGAGTTTTCTATCTAACAGGGACAGTCCAACGTGTTCACCTATTTCAAGAACAAGATTGTGGAAAAAGATGTATTTTTCTCAGTTAGTGTCTATACACACATCTCTGTGAGTAAAGGATGACAGCATTCCCGGCTCCATGCTCTGGAGGGCTGAGGCTCTGAAATCCTGGTGCTGCAGAAGCCTCAGTATCCCGCCATGCCCACATCGTAAATCTGATTTTACAGCTGGATCCCAAGGGCTGCTCAGTCATCTGCAGCCTGGGCTGGGAATTAGTGGAGCATTCACCTGATGAGGCAAATCATCGATCACCCAGCTCTGGCAGTTCCTGCCTTCCAAGGGCTTGGCTGTGCCAGCTTCTTATTCTCTAAGATGCACATTCCTGTGCATCCCAGCTGAAAGGTTCAGCTATGAACACTGAAAGTCACAGGAAGGAGATCCTCTCTGTGCAGTGGGAATGTAGCTGCATTGGTTTTCTCATGTGAGGGATTGTTTAATATGGCAGTGTCTAATTTAATGGGATTGCATGCTTGACAACGAGCCAACGTCGCTGTGTAAATCCTGCTCAATTAGAGAGCATCAGAGACAAGCACTCCATTGAATTCATTGGTGTAATAAATAGACAAACAAACATGTAAGGAAACGCCAGCTCACCTTCAGCTACACTCGGCTGGGCTGCCAGGAGCGCTAACTGTCTGGCCATTTGTCTCTCCAGCTTCCTGGAAAACGAGAGTGGTCCTGACACACACCTCCTATATCCTGCTTTGAACACTGGAAGTCCTGCACACCCTTGCTGTAGGAACACAAGTTTCTGAACCTGTTTTTCTCTCCACTCACATAATTGCAAATAACAGTTCGAGGCAACAGAATATCACCAAAATAATAATCTCTCGGCAAAAAGGAATTGCTCCCATACAGGATTTCAGCGAACAGACTCTGATTGCAGTGGCATCAGCTCTACCGACAGCAGCTGAACATTGTAATGGATTTTGTATCAAGATCTTAGGTAAAAGAGAAGGAGAGCTGCCCCCAAGATCAAGGAAACAGCTCATCTCCGAGAATATTTTCTCTATTCTTCCTTCCTGTAAATTCGACAGTGTCTGACGGTGGCTTTGGTTTACGCTCTGTATGTCATATGAGGTACTCGCACCGTCAGCCTGCAAAGGATCTTCAGGGAAGCTAACAGTTTACTTCCAGGTGTGCTGACTGACTTTTCGTTAAGCCTACGCCATGGGCTCAGGTATCTGGATAAGCTTTGGGCCTCCTGCTAAACAGCCCAGAGCTCTTGTGACTCTGGAGACTGGAATCCAAATGCATATCACAGTTTTGGCAGCAAAATAGAGAAATACAGATTCAGAGGTAAAAGCCAGACCCAGGTATTATCCCTCCCAGCGCTGCAGTTATGTTTTTGTCTCTGCCTGTCTCTAGAAATTACGTCTGTCAGCAGCAGCTTTAGTGCTTTACTCAGCACACGTCTCGCCACCTTCTAGTCCAGCCTGATATGAGAAAAACCTCGAGGGTCCAGATAGAATCCAAACTTGTGTTGCCTAAAGCACATTTTTTTCTTCTTTCATTCCCTCCTGCTACAGTTCCATTTTTTTAACACTTCTTTTCCCTCCGGAGTCGCCCGTTGTGCCTCACACAGACCCGATCCCCAGTTGTCCCCGGATCACGTCACGGTACCTCTGGTACGCCCTCTCCTTCGACAGCTGCCTGTCCGCTTCGGTGCCGTGGGGTGCGTGGGGGCCGACAGCGACGCTCTGGGCGCCTTCATGGTTCTTCCTCTCATTTACGATGAACTCGAAGAGGTCTCGGTTACGCTCGCAGCAGAATTTCTGAAAGGCAGAGGGGTGGAGCCACGAGAGCAGCCTTTCCACAGCAACCTCTGATGATCTCTCCCACCAGCTTACCCATTCGTAATCCCGCGACGGTGGGTAAATGTCCTCGACAGAAGGGAACGGCCTCAGCAGGCTGCCGCAGTACTCACACCGTGGAGCAGGGTCCTCCTCTGCCTGACGTGGAGATGGGGAGAGAACGCAGCGAGGACGGAAAGGGGTATCAGCACACAAATCCTGTTTTTTTCTTGGGGAAAAGGGCTCTGCTCAAAATGTGACGTTACAAACTTAAACCAGACCTGTGTCTGTGGTATCTTGGAACGATTTAACTCAAAACATCAGGTTCAGGAAAACACCAAAAAGAAAAGCTGATCTGTAGGAAATACATAAATAAATAAAAACCCTCCAAGAAATGGAAGGACTGTAATGGAATGAGACCCATTCCTTCCGAGGGACAGCTTCAGAGCACACAGAAGAACGCTACAGCTGAGCACCCCAATGCACTGACCCTTTCAAATACATTGCTGGGGCTTTCTAGAGAGAAAGCTCTGGGGCTGTTGCACTGTTAATCACAGGAAAAGCTGTGGGGAATTCCGTGAGGAACCACCAGCAGCTCTGTTGGCAGAAGAGCTGAGGGTATCTCACCAGATGCAAATCAGGCTGCTGCAGGGTGTATTTTGAGGATGGGTACCAGATATTCAGAAAGAAACATCTGGGTTTTGAAAACATTTTGAAACTGCGTTACAGAAGATGCAGCTGCCAAGAGCACCCGCTGCTGACTGTCGTGTCCAATGCCTCCGCGCCCGAGGGCAGCACGCCCGGCTTGGTGACAGCAGCGTCCAGTAGCAGCGAGCGGCGAGGGGACTTGCTCTGGGCAGCTCAACTCCTGCACTTCACTGACGCCATTTACTGTACCCGTGTTCAGCGCTTTCACTCAAATCCTTTTCTGAACATACCCATTTGAAATACTTGGCTTCTCTGGAGTGTAGTTCTGGGAAGTTCCCGTGCTCCCCAGCTCATGCCTGGGACTGACTCTCGTGGATGACTTTACTCTGTTGAGGGTTATGGGAGCTCCATGCCCTGCTTGTATTCTTAGACTGTATACCGAGTATTTCTGTGCATTCTGTATCTCTCTTTTAGCCAAAGGGCAAAATCTTCTGCTAGGATATTCTCAATGCAGGATGCAGCGGTGTGGAGGGGAGCTGCACAGCCTCTTTCTGTTCAGGTCTGCGCAACAAGCATCGTTCCAACAGCCTCACAAAAGAAAATCCATTTCCTAAGGGAACTCCTGCACTGGCTTGGCAACGGGGATTATTTTATTTTTCCTAGATGGGAATTGTAGGAGTTGAAACAAACCAAAAAAAAGCCCCACAGCAGGGAGCACTCTGCAGTGACTCACCTCCATGTGTATGCTTTGTCGTGAGGATTCGGGTCTGTAAGCCAGCAGGGTGGGCAGCCCAACGGAGGGGAGTGTGCGCAGAGACTCCTTGAACAGCTTCACAAAATCTTCTTTGAACTCCAGGTGGAAAATACCAAAAGCAACGTGGAGTCACATCTTTGTTCGGGGTAAAACCATTAGGCACAAAATGTAAATGTGCCACCTGGGTGAGTCCCTACCTCCATGTCACACAAAACATCCAAGCTGCCGAACTCTCCTGACAGGGCTGCAAGTAAAAGCGATAATGAGAATTACTGACAGCAGCGCTGTGTTCTCAGAAAGCTGATCTTCTAGACACGTTTGGTCTGGTCCTTTTCCAGCACGCCAGCCTTCTATCACCACCCACATCAGCTGCCCAAGACCTTCTTGCCAGACTTGGTCCAAGGCTTTCGGGAGGGTGGCTCTGGATCTGTGTGTGACCCTTCCCAAATGCCCAAGGGACCTGAACCGGGCACTGACATCACATCAGGGCTTTACAAAATCATCCCACTGACGGCATGGAGATGGCTTATTGCTTAGGGTCAGTGACTTGTAGCACTGATCTAATACTGCGTTATCCTCTAAAGCTTTTCCAGCCTCTCCTCTCCTAAGAAGAAAGAACTGTAGGGACAACTGGCTTTTTTTCTCATTTCCAAGTGCAGTCCAAGCTGCAAGAGTGCAGTGAAGGGTTTTTGGCCTTTTTGACTGATCACACGCCCCACCCGAGAAGTGACCCCGGGAGTGCAAAGCGCACCAGCAGAGCAGCACAGGCAGGCACGGCTCTGGGTGCACCGTGGTGCCGAGGGACGCAGGGCGCAGTGCTCAGAGCAGGTGGACACTCCATGCTCTTACTCTATGCTCTCTGATGGGCTTCTGTACCGTCCCTGCCCACCACTGCTGCATCCAGACCCAGGTAGGCGATTTACCGCTGGCACAAGTCTGGTTTTGCTGTACTTTGACCGTGACAGCAGCAGTCATCCCAAGGACTCATGAAGCTCCACCTGAAGTGCAAAGCCTTTTTCTCCTGTTTTTCTCCTGCAAACACTTTAACAGAGCAAGCAAAAGCAGAGAGCACTGCTCACCTTCTCCCTTTCTATGGGGATGGAGCTGCACGCAGCTTTCCCCAGTGCTTGCAGCTGGTGTGCTGGGTTTTGTAGCCTAAGTCACTCCTGCTCGCAAAGGCACATGAGAAGCCGGAAATGTTCTCCTGTAGAGGAGGGCTGCCCGGCATTGAGAACGAAGCACAAAGGCTGTTCGACATGGCGCCCAAAAGGGATGGGATCGGGCAGCCCCTACCACTAACGAAGGGACAACACTGTACTTCAGCGGGCAGGCGAAGGAGCTGGTTGCTCGGCCGTGTGCTGGGATGACTCAGCTGAGCAGGAGAAAACGGGCTGATGGATTCCCAGCTCTGCCCCGAGGCTTTGCCCGTACCTCTCACGGGAAGACAATTCGCTGTTTCTGCCAGCAGAGCCCTCCCGCCCGCTTAACGGGGAGCCAGAGGCTGGTTTAAAAGCCGCTCTGCAGGGCGGTGAACGAGGGGAGTGCAGAGGGGGGCTCCGGGGGGCTGCCCCTGGGTGCAAGCGCATCTCTGGGAACCCGCAACCTCGCGTGTCCGCACGGACGGCAGCGGGGTGACGGGCAGTGCCATGAGCAGCGTCCTGCCCGCGCGGAGCTGTTTCTCACCCGGTCCCCTGCGGGCGTGCTCGCGGAGCCAGCTGGCTGCTGTC
>NW_010113361.1:0-472 GCF_000699245.1 Pterocles gutturalis | reverse complement strand
TTTTTTTTAATTTTTTCTTGGCAATTAAACCGCGAGTGACCAAATCGGATTACAGAGATTCTGCTTTAAACCTTTCAAGAGTAAACACCAATCTGCGATGGGGGAAATGCATCTGAAAGCATTGTCTTAATTGAGTTTAAAACAAAACAAAGCCGGAGCGGAGACTAAACTGCATTAATATCGCTGGAATATTTCAGGAAGCAAATAAAACTAATATATGAGTTGCCATCAACATCATTTCGTTCTCCTTCTGTGTGGAGATGTTTTGGGTTGATGTTCTGAGATTGCAGATTGCAAATCTAACCTTAATTTGCTATGAGGGCCTTCCTTTAAAATGTCTAGGAGCCATAATTAAAACTATTACCCTCATTTTCAGGAAATTCCTGTCTGGAAGCACCTTCCGAGGAGTATATTACAGGTTTTGAACATGTTGGCTTTCGTTTCCTATTTCTACGGGATTCTTTTTATTATT
>NW_010113360.1:0-4650 GCF_000699245.1 Pterocles gutturalis | reverse complement strand
CTATCCCAGCTGGACCCAGGACAGATGTCACGTGGGACAGTGTCAAATAGCTTGCACAAGTCTGGGTAGATGATGTCAGTCACTCTTCCCTTGTCCACCAACACTGTAACGCCATCATAGAAGGCCACTAAATTTATCAGGCAAGATTTGTCCTTAGTGAAGCCATGTCGACTGTCACCAATCACCTCCTTAGTCTCCATGTGCCTCAGCATAGCTTCCAGGTTGATCTGCTTCATGATGCTGCTGGGGACAGAGGTGAGACTGACTGGCCTGTAGTTCTCCAGGTATTGTTTTTTTCCCTTTCTAAATTGGGGGTTCTGTTATAACTTTTCCAGTCCTGCCATGACTTTTCAAATATTATGGCTTTCTTTATCCTTATTAATATCACAAAGACTAATTTATCTTTATGACAAGGACACAGCTGTATGGGTCCTGTAAGTGGCTTAGTCATCTGTGCCAGTTTGTGGACTGGAAATTGTAGATTTACAGTTTTATGTATTGGCATCATTACTGCTCTGCAAAGAAAAAAAAAAACTGCGAAGGAAAAGAAAAGGTGGCAGTAGAGATGCTACTTATTAAACTACAGTTGAATTTGTATAGGAAGTGAATGTAGTAAAAATAAAGGTCTGTCATTTGATGGCGTTCAAATAATTATTTGGGCTTTTGGATATTGTAATGAAGAAACACAGATCTTGGACAAAATTTCCCATAAGACTGTAAGTGATCATGCAACTTCTAATAGTTCCTTCCCCAGATCATTAGCTGTGTCTAATGTCTAAAAGGATGAGTACATAAAGGGCCATACCAAATTTCTACCCAATCCAGAACACTGTCTCCAACAGTAGCCATAAGTATACAAGTATGAAGTGTGGCCAGTCATCTAACTCTCAATGAACAACTACTTTGTTCTATCTGTTTTAAACTTGTCTCTCTTTAGTTTTGTTTGATCTTAATTCACACAAATGAAATATCATAGAATCACAGAATCATGGAATCATAGAACCGTAGAGTGGTTTGGGTTGGAAGGGACCTTAATGACCATCTAATTCCAATACCTCTGCTATGGGCACCTCCCACTAGACATAGTTGCTCAAAGCCTCATCCAACCTGGCCTTGGACACTTCCAGGGATGGGGCATCCATAACTTCCCTGGGCAACCTGTTCCAGTGTCTCACCACCCTCACAGGAAAGAATTTCTTTCTAATATCTAGTTTAAATCTGCCCTCTTCCAATTTAAATCAATTACTCCTCGTCCTGTCACTGCATGCCCTTGTAAAAAGTCCCTGCCCACCTTTCCTCTAGGCCTCCTTCAGGAACTGGAAGGCCGCTTCACTCTATCATAAGGTCCTACCTGAGCCTTCTCTTCTACAGGCTGTCCTCACAGGGGAGGTGCTCCAGCCCTCTGATCATCTTCGTGACCCTCCTGTGGACCCGCTCCACCAGCTCGACATCCTTCTTGCGTTGGGGGGGCCCAGACCTGGACGCAGTACTCCAGGTGGGATTGTCACCAGAGCAGAAAAGAGGGGCAGAATCACCTCCCTCGACCTGCTGGTCACACTTCTCTTCAAGCAGGCCAGGATCTGGCTGGCTTTCTGGGCTGGGAGCTCACATTGCAGGCTCATGTTCAGTTTTTCATCTATGGACACATGCAAGTCCTTCTCCTCAGAGCTGCTCTCAATCCACTCTCCACCCAGCCTGAATTTGTCCTTGGGATTGCCTTGACCCACATGCAGGACCTTGCACTTGGCTTTGTTGAACTTCATGAGGTTAACATGAGCTCACTTCTCAAGCCTGTCCAGGTCAGTCTGGATGGCATCCCCTCCCTCTAGCACATCGACCGCACAACAGAGCTTGGTGTCGTTGGCAACCTTGCTGAGGGTGCACTTAATCCCACTGTCCATGTTGCTGACTAAGATGTTAAATAGCATTGATCCCAGTACCGATCACTGAGAAACACCACTCATCACCAGTCTCCATTCAGACATTGAGCTGTTGACCACAACTCTCTGAGTGTGACCATGTCCAGTGCACGGTCGACCCATCAAATCCAAACCCTCCTGATGGGTGTGTCTTATACAATATGTATTTAGAATTGTGTTTTCACATTCCAGCTTTACTCCCACCCTTCTTCTGTCTCTTGTTCGCTTGTCTTGTTCTGTATATATCACATTCATTCCAGCTCTAGTCTCCTTATTTCTTTGTAAATCCCACCCCAAATCCATAATTCAGACATGGTATTATTTTACATATCAAGTTTTTTAATGTTAATTTTAGGAACACTTAATGTTAAAATTGTCTTTCTACAGCAATTATAGTTACAATTACTGCAGCTCTTTATGGAAATTATTATCCTCTACAGCTGTTGCCACATTACTACTATGAAAATGTTATTTTTGTATCAGGCTTAGTGCTCTTATTTCATGAATGAGGCTATTTAGAATTTCTTGCAGCTCCACATATGTCTTTATATCTTATTAACAATAGCAGAGTGAAACCTGATGGTTCCTGTTAAAAATAGATTTGATATCAATCTACTATAAATTTTCTGGAATTGAATAGCATGAGCATAGAAGTTCAACTAGAGTTCAGCAGCACGCTTTCTTCTCAGAAAATACTATTGACTCTGTAACTCAAAGGCAGAGCCATTTTTCCTTAGCCTCCAAAGAAATACGAATTAATAAAAATATGTCCTTTCCATGAATGTAACTATCAAAATGAATACATAGAATGTTTGCCTTTAACAAAGAGCCAACATAATTGTTGGTAACCTCTGCTATTTAAATTAAAGAGAAGAAGACATAATTAGGAAAATGTTTCGTATTACTCATTGATCATATTACAGTAAAGGATGTTATCTCCCTATGAACAATACTAATGGTTGCAATTTCCTGGTATGTTATATTTTGGATAAAATATTTTACAATAACTAAGGTTGGTAAAATCTATTAATTTTGCAAAAAACTTCACTAAATATTTGTGCCCATTTAAAATCCTATAGAAAGCTAAATACTTTGCATCTGTCATGGGAAAACAGTACATTTCCCCTTTCCAAATACTAACCAAATAGACAGTAGAGGGTCTTAAGACAGTAGAGGGACTTAAGAAAGCCCTCTGTGAATAAAATTACTAGCAGTACATTACTAACAGTAATTTTATTGTGCATTACTGTGAAAAATGTTACTGACAGCCTATTTGATAAAACTTTTAATGAAGATCTTGTTGTGTGATGGGAAATTTCATATATGTTACCTTGAATGTCATATTCTGAAAGTACTACACAGTTTGTTTGTCATGTTTGTTGTTATTATCATTTCTTAACAACTCAGAAAAATTAAAATGTTAAAATGTGTCTCTTAGATTAAAAAAGCCCAACCCTTTCATAAGTGAACTGAAAGATTTCACGTGTGTCTTTAGGATTCACTTGCAAATTAAACAAATCTTTGCAAAGTATTCACAATGTGAAAGAAGAAATAGATCAGAAGGTCTGGTAATCTGTAGTTTGGAATAAATAGTCTGAGTTTCTGTACTTATTTTTTTCAACCACAATTAGAAGGAACGTGAAAGAACTACCCATATTTCTATTTTCATTCTAAATTGGCAAGAAATAAAATTAAAAATAATGAGAGAAAATGGAAAAATAAATTTACATTTCCAGTCCAGTAAAATCTCTCCTCGTATATTTTTGGAAAGAAAGAAGGATGCTGCTGAAAGCAAGGAGAGTACAGTACTTTAGACAGAACTTTATCACATTTATTTTTAGAACTTGTGTCTGCAAATAAACACAAAGACCCATACACCTACACAAGAAAATAAAATAGTGTTATATTTCTGAGCATTAGTCACAAGAGAATAAACTAAATTTAGATTGCAAAATAGTTGACAGAGAGAGACAAAGAGATGTTGAGAAAAAGAATATTTAAATTTACTTCATATGATACAAATATCTAAAACTCAGAGCTGACTGAAGAATGTCTGAAAAGTCTGTTGTATTAAAGTGACAATTTACGAAATCATAATTCCTTACAACTGGAAATTTTACAATGATTAAATTATATAAAAGACCTTTTGTCAGACCTCTGAAGAGTTTGTTCTTCCAAATTTTCATTTTTCATTATGGAAAACTAAAACTTACTCGAAAAAGCAAAACAAACAAAAATATTTAGTAGGTTCTGAACATTAACAGTTTTATAAAACTTTACATTTACATCTACATGAATTATCTCATTTTATAAACCAGATTATCTCATCTTCTTCCTTTCTTCTCTCAATTAACTTGTGGAAACTGTCAGGATTTCAACTTTTATACTTAGGCTGAGAAAGAAAAATATGTTGCTATCTTGGGGGGAAATCCTGCCTAAGCCTGCTTTGCTAGATTAAGATAAATCACTGAAGCCTAATTATCAGGACATTGGTGGCCCATGTTTACAGACATGCAAACAGACTGGGAAAGCAAAATGTGAATTTTGCACTAGCAGAAATGCAGAATTCTTATTAGGTTAATATGGAAGTGAAAACGGCACAAGACAATTGCTCACATCCCTTAGTTCCTGTTTTTGATCATATGTATCCCAGAATAGATATTAACTATAGATATTAACAGAATAGATCTTAATCTAATAATATCTATTATCTATTAATAATCTAATAATA
>NW_010113359.1:106352-107022 GCF_000699245.1 Pterocles gutturalis | reverse complement strand
AGCGCCCGGGCTGTCACCTTCCAAAGCAGGATCTGCAAGGAGATGCCAAGGAGGGATCTGCAGCAAAAGCAGCCATTGCTTTCCAATCCTGGTTCCTCTTGTGTTCCCCCATTCCTCAGCTCTGCTCAGGTCCCCTCTGCAGCATGGGGTCACCTCCCTTCCCCTCCACCGCCAGGCACGGTGGCTCTCCAACCCCTCGGGTGACATCCGTGAGGATGGACAGTGGTAGGGTTCATGCTGGCTGGGAAAGAAGGGGCTGACCCCAATGTGTGCCCCCTTTGCATGCCCGGTCCCCTGGGGGCAGCACGGTGAGGAGCCCAGGACCCTCCTCTCCCAGACCTCTCTTGCCATGAGGAGAACAGGGGCTACGAAGGTAGGACATCATGGTGGGAGCAGGAGCCATCCCCAGGAGATGGGGGAGATGGCCTGGCCACCCCCCAGAGGGAACGGTCCCCTCTGGCAGAGCAGCCCCAGCCCCTCGTGCAGGGGGGCAGAGCCAGGGCTGCTGGGGGGTGCTGAAGCCAGCCGAGGATCAGCGGCGGCTGCGAGCAGAGCGTGGCCAAATCCCTTCTTCCCGGCATCTGGCAGTAACCCCCCTCTGCAGAAAGGCCCAGGCGGGGGAGACACGGCTGTTGCTCAATGACCCAGGGGGGGGCCAGGGGCCGGCTCC
>NW_010113359.1:104550-106316 GCF_000699245.1 Pterocles gutturalis | reverse complement strand
GCGACACCGACCCGAAGAGCGGGCACGGTTGTGGTGGCGAGGGACCTCTCACAGGCAGCACAGCATGGCCGGGTTCAGCTCCCCGAGTCTTCCCATGGCCAGGGGATTCCTGGCTTTCCTTGCCTGGGAGCACGGCTGGACGCTTTGGGGGAATCCCTGTGCTGGGGTGAAAACAGAAGGAAGGGGCCACAGGGCCATTACTCGCTGACCATCTCGAATGTGCCCAACACCGCGGGCGGCATTGCCGGTCGGTCGGTCTTTCCTCACCGTCCCTCCCAGCTCTCCCAGTGCCGGAGGCGGCTGCACCCCAATCCCGGGCACAGGTGTTTGCACCGGAGACCACGGTCCTGGGGAACAGCAGTCGGTCACCACCTTCCCTGCCTGGGGCGACCCGTGTGCCATCCCGGGGTTAAACTCCCCAAGGAAAAGAGGCAGAAAGATAGGAAAAACAATCACAAGAATTTGTTTCATGCTGCCTGGATCCCTCCCCGCACGCAGCAGTGTTTTTGGACGGCCAATTTATAATCAGCAGTGTGGAATGTTGTAAATTAAATATTTTTAAACAACTTTGCTCTCTCTCTGGTTAAACATTTCAGAGATCGCTCTTTCTTGTCTGTCTCTTGCTGGGTGGTCCCTCCATTCGCCCGTACATCTTCCTCAAACACAATTAACCATTTAGATGTTGCACAAAGGAATAGCTTATGCATACAACACCAGTCGCTTGCTGCTCCGGCGCTGGGGGAGGGAGGCAAATAAGAAGGCAGCTTCTTTTATTTTCTACTAAAAACAAAAACAAGAAAATTTCTTTTTTCCTTCCCAAACTATCCCATTTTTCCTTGAATTGTAAAGGCACCGATCCAAGCTCATCAGCTGTCTTGGTGCTCAGTCCAACAATCCCCTTGTGTCCCCCCTCCCCTGAAATTCAACATCAGCGTTTTAAAAGCCTTAAATATACAAGTTTATTTAGACTCAAGCTCTCCCAAGCTCTTGCTTTCCATATTTATATACACACGTATTTTAACGTATATAAAATGTCTGTCTATAGGGCCTGGAAGGAAGTTCTTGTCTGCCGGCCCGTCTGGGAGGCACAGGCGCGGCTGTGGACCTTGGCTCCCGGGAGATGGAGTGAAACCCGACAGGATCCAGAAATCAGCCGCCCGGCACAGAGCGAGCGAGCCTCCGCAGGCTGGCTGCTGCTGAGATGCTCAGGGGGTTTGCTGGGCGCTGGACCTTGGGGAGGGCACCTCTATGTCCCTGAATTAACCCTGCAGGTTGCCCAGTGGGAAGGGCCCCGTGCCCTTGTGCTCCCACCACAGCACGGGGGTGGCTGGGACAGGACGTGGCGGGCAGCCTGTAATGCCAGCGGACCAACCCCAACTGCCTGCTGCAACCTTCAGTCCTTTAAAAAAGGTGACCAAAGGCCACAGGAATGGCTGCGTGTGACAGGAGGGCAGCACCAATGGCCACCGTGGTGTCCCAGGGCCAGCAGTACCGGGGGAGCGGGTTATATAACGCACTGTGCAACGTGTAGTCATCACATCGTTGCTGCCGGAGCAGACGATTCCTCTGCGAGCCTCCCTGGGGGCTGGTCTAACCCTGTCCCCAGCAAGACACTGGGGCAGGGACCTGAGCAGCCACTGCCCCTCGCTGCGGATCAGGGCCAGGGTGGAGGCAGCAAGGCACCTCCTGACAACACTGGTGCTACCCAGAGCTGCCAGGTGTTATAAGGAAAGTTCTGGTCTCATGGGATGAGAACGTCCCACCAC
>NW_010113359.1:99571-104497 GCF_000699245.1 Pterocles gutturalis | reverse complement strand
AGGAAAGCAGGTGCAGAAGCCAGCAAGGAAGACAGCAGGAGCAACATGGCCCTGCACGACAAACCTCGGGGACTGGAGGCAGTAAAAGACTGGTGAGTCCTTGTGTTGCCCAGCCCCAGGAGGCTCAGGAGTGTCCTGTTGCCAGGGCTGCACACACAGCGTCAACTTGACAGGTGATGTTGTCCCACACCTGTGGACTTGAGGCCATACGACCGCTCAGCCTGGCACTCCTCTCCCCTTCCTGTCCACAAGCCAAAAAACTGTCCCAAAAGCAAGACCAAAGCCTAGTGCGGAGAAGGGTTTGTGTCCCTTTGAACACGGCCGGGGTGGGAAGCCCACTGTCCCCAGGAATGGCTGTGCCTCCCCCTCCTGTGGCTCCCTCCACTCCAGGGCTGCCAGGAGGATGGGAACCATCCACTTTGGTTTGACGGGATCAGACGAGCTGCTGCTTCCTGAAAGATCACAACAATCACCTACAAAAGCAAACACGAACTGCTGAGGGTATCTGTAACCGCCCAATAAATGCTTTTCCCAAATCTGTGTCTTGCAAACGGGCTTGGCTGCAAACACCCTGGGCAGGACCTCGCTGCAGAGTGGTTGCAGGTGGTGCCCACCTCTCCCAGCAGCCTGTCACCTGCCACGGTGAGCTGGGGGTGCAGGACACACAGGAAGAAGTATGGGCCAGGTGTGCACACACTGCCGCTGGGATCTGCACCCACGCCAACTGCTGCCCTGGTCACAGAAAAAGCCTTTTATGAGCTGCTGGCAGGACACTGCTCAGTGAAACCCTGGAGCCAGAGGTGCTGCCAGCTGGGGACATCCCTGGGCATCACAGCGAGCCTCTGCCTCACCGCGTGCAGAAGCAGCATGTGAGATGCTGCTGCAGGAACCTTCTCACATCAACCCCAACTGTACACCTGCCAAGCAGGTGTTCAGGACAAGCCTGTCCAGAAGTTCCATCTCTTCAGAGAAACTGCCTACAAAGCACTGCCCTGGTGCTAACAGCATCGTGCCCAGCATGGGCTGTAACACTCAGCTGTCTGGGTGTGACAGAGCAGCAGAGTCAGGAGACTTGCTATCTGAGGGGTGACCCGTTCCTCAGAGCTGCTGAGCAGCCCGTAGCCATAACACCTTCCTGAAGGTCTGCATGACCTAGGACCAAACAGTCACATCCAAAACCACCTGGGAACAGCACTTCCTCTCCTCAGTCGTCTCCCTGATTTTCTTAGAGACCGTAACATTTATCACTCAGTTTGTAAAGTTGCCTGACTCAACCCATTGTCTGCTCACCTGATGATGACAGCGGCGAGGAGACCAGGTTAGATGAGGAAGGGTTAACCTCCCCGTGCCCGCCTTGGGATTCCTGAAGGCCCTATTATCCCGAATTATTTTTCATAATTACTGCCACACACGTAGACTACATCAAGAGTGAATCTTCACTTTGATAATTTGTGCTGTGAAATCTCACTTTGGGATCTACTTTTATCTCACACCAAACACCTGCAGGTCGTAAAAGGCAAAAAGGAAAAGAAAACGCCTCAAATCCTGGCCAGGTTTTCAAGTGTCAGAGAACACTAAATTAATGCTAAATTCTAACCCACACAGTAAAGAGCCCCCCACCCTCTTAAATTAGCTAAACAAGAGGACAGAGACTTTAACATACAATTAAGGCATAAGGAGGTAAAGCCATAGCTGTTAAGTACAGGGACACGGACTTTTCAGCAATCAAGGTGTATCTTAAAAACAGAGAGGGAGAAGGCTTTGTGTTTAAGCAAAAGGACCAGGAGTCAAAATCCCTGCAGACCTCTCTCGGCTTTGCCACAGCCTTCTGGTAAAATGCAAAGCCAGGTAATTACGCTCCACTCTGCTTCTGTTTCTACACACCCAAAATGGATGCCCTGGCCGCACACAGAGAGAACTCTCTTTAATTAACCTTTGCAAAGCCTCTGCGATCCTTGGATGAAAAAGGCTTCGTACCTTAGGAACATGTTTGTGCACATATGCAAGACAAAACTTCCAGCACAAAGCCAGCGCTGAACTGCAGTGCGTTTCTTCCTCCTGCAGCTTGTCAAAAGCCTTGAAGCTCATCCTTACCCATACTTTCCATTGCAGTCTTGTCCTTGAGAGGAGGGCTTTTGTTTATGAAACTTCGGGAATGTCTGGATTATAATCTCTCTCCTGTCAAATTAACTAGGAAACGGTAATTTTCCTCAAGGGACACTGGTGCCCATGAAACACACATTTAAAATTTATCACTTCAGTTCATGAAATATCATTCCAGCCAGTTGCTGTAAGCACCTCTGGATGTCAAACTGCCAGGGGCAGATAAATGTCCCCTTGAATCCTACCGGATTCTAATAAACAGCTTTTAGGTAGGAACTTGTGTCCAATTTATAAACGTTAAAGAACAGCTTGTGTTTCAATCCCATCCAGGTGCTTTACAATCCTGGCACAACCCCTGACCACAAGGCTATGCGTTTCACATTAGCACGCTCGACTCATCTCACAGACGTAGGTGTAGTCATCTGCAGATCACCTAGATGTGGGGAGGGACCTCTTGTCTGGGATCAGGAACAGCAGATCCACAAGCAAAAGAACCATCAAAATAAGGCAGAGAGTACCTACTGATTATGCCCCACTTCCCTCCACACTCCCCCATCCCTCCAGCCCTCTCACGTACTTGTTCTTGGGCAGGATTTCAAAGTAACGGACCAAACTCAGCCCTGATGGAAATGGGTGCCAAACTCCTCAGCTGCGTTACAGAAGAGGCACAGCTTAAACAATTCTGTGCTATGGGGCAGCACCATGAGAGAGAGGAGGAGGAGGCTGGCGAAGCTGCCAGGCTGCAAAGAGCCGCCCGCATTAGCGCTGTCTTTCACTGCCCGCCTGCTGTGTTGATGAGATGCACAAGCAGCATCCCGAGCGGTCTCTCCCAGGCTTGGGGACGGTGGTGCAGGACTGCAGGGATGTGGTTTACATCGCAGGGAGGGCGGCTAAGCCATTCTTTGGAGTGGGCACAGTCTGTGTGGTCCCCGCTCTCCCTTCTGCTGGAAAAGTACAGTGCGTTCGGCGGGCACGCAGGGACCGATATTACCCGGTACAAACCCGCGTGCATCCCAATGAGGGGGGAAGGGCAGACGGACACACCGCTCTGTAAATACTTCTTTATTAAGACATAAATATAAAGCTGAACAGGAAAGGAGCAATGACAGGGTAAACCGTGCCAGTACTGATCTGTATGGATGATCTTACGATGCTTGAACATCTGGTTCTGCTGCTGGCTTCCATAAAATCATCTTTAAAACCTACTCGGGTTATATCTCCATCAGCTGTTCGGTGCCCACAATGACTTCATTAACATGTTTGGCTGAAAAGAGAGAGGGAGGAAAAGAAGAGGAATTGAGTTTTGCAGCAGTGCTTCAGACCTCACATTTTTCAAATCCACAACTTTAAAACAAATGAGAAAAGCAGATTCTGGGGAACTCGAACACAGATTCTCTGCCTTTCTTTGGACTCCAGAGTCTCTCCGACAGTATCCCACACACATGGCAAAAGCCTAAACAACTGACTAAACATCAGGAGGTTTCTCTAATGAGAGTTTTCACATGTACGTGTCACTACTAAACAACAGAGGCCCGACGGAAGTCACAGCTGCTGCTGACAGGTGTATGCCTAGGTTGAGGCAAAGAACCGTCGACATCCAGCATGGGGATCTGACATAAAATTAAAGACCAGTAATCCACCCTGGCCCTAAAGAGTGCTGTATGCTCCCAAACTGCATGGAGGCTGGGGAGGAGAGGGGCTGCTCAGCATCAAGGGGCCATCACCGAGGCAGTGCGAGATCCTCTCAGCCATCTCAACTCAACCCCGGCAGCTTATAAAAAAGGGTTGTTTTGTTTGTTTGTTTGTTTGTTTTTTAATTTAAACCTGACTTCTCCCTCCTGGATTGAGCTCTGGAAGTAGCCTCTCCAAAAGTATCTGCATGAAGCAAGGTCTCTGCGCACAGTTATCATCTCTGAGGGTCACTGTGGACAGCCCTCCTCAGACTCCTGTGGAGCTAATTTGTTGGAGGGGCAATTTCTACAAGGTCGCTCCTTTTGCCTGTTCCCAGGAGCTCTGCACAGCCCCAGTGGACACATTAATGTGCCAGTCCCTGCCCCGGCATTGTTAATGCACCGTACTGAAAGAGCCTTCCCTTTAAAATGCAAAAGCAGCCTGTCAGGGAAGGACTGCAAATAAGGGATCTAAAGCCAAAATAATAAAAACACGCAACTGAAAGCCCAGTGCCTAAAAACCCCAAGCATGGGGTGGCCGGGAGTGTGACACAAAGCCCATGTGCTCAAAGTGAGTGTCCTCAGGGTACCGTGGGGGGAGGCTGTGAATCCGAATTGCTCTCTGGGAGCTGGACACCACCTATTCAGGTGGAGCTCAGGTGGTTTGAACCATGCCCCTAGGCTTTCCATCTCCCCTCTGCACATTAGAAATAACAATCGGCTCTGGAGCCTGGGATAAAGCATCAAGGCCTGTGAGGTGCTGGGATACACACCAATGGAGGCTGTGTTGTCTCCCACACCTCCCACAGCAGTGGGGGTAGATAGCCAAGGATGATGGAAATAAAGAGTTGTGTTTTATTTACCCACCTAAAACTCCTCCCCCCAGGGGAGTGGATTTTGCAAGACTGCTGCAAAACAACAAACATGCCACCTTTGGCTAAATGAAGAAATTCCTGGCGATCCCCAAACTGGCCAGACCAACATGATGGTTCTCTTGGTTTAAAATTCAAGACATTACCTTTGCACCATGCAAACCATTGTTCCAGAAGAGGTTTGATCAAAAACTGCTCTATAAAATTCAAGGAGTTTTGGACTGTGGCAAGATAACTTCCCACTACAACTCCAACCCCACAATCATATGGATCCCACTGTC
>NW_010113359.1:88125-99540 GCF_000699245.1 Pterocles gutturalis | reverse complement strand
ATAAGGGTCCCCCCGGTCGCCCCGCGGGGGGGGGGGGGGGTACAGAGTTGGGTTAGCCTCACAACTGCCTTTCAGAGACCCTTCGTGAAGGTAAAAATAAGGAGATCAAAGAGCTGCTTCTCACCTTAAGCATCAGATAGAATAATGTAGTTCTTTGCTCAGGGCATTTAGTGACAACTGGTGATTAATCCTGGAGCCTCCTCCTAACATCTTGGAGCTTAAAGCTGGAACATGGAGCCCAGTCTCCAGCACTTTGGGCAGGACAAGCAGAGGTGGATGCAGCACTCAGGAAAATGAGGGACTGACTGTACAAGTGCCAGCTGCAAGCGTGATGTAGGTAGCACCACACAAACTCTCCAGCGCAGATCTGCCAATAGCCGCAAGTCCAGCCTTCAGCACCTCTCTCCTCCCGTCCTGGACCCCACACAGCTTTGCCAAGGTACCTCAAATCCAACCTGCAGCACTTCTTGCTATAACATTCCTCACCCCCAACAACTTTCCCAATATATCTCAAACAGGCCCTGTAGCAACTCCTGTGACTCCATTCCTGAACCTCCTCCAAGCAGACTACCTATCATGTTGATTTCTGTGATGTGAATAAGACCCTGGCTACCATCCAATGAGAGTAATTACGTTATGCCTCTGCAGATTAAACATGCCTTCACCCAGGCTTATAAAGAGCCTTGTCAATTTATGGTTCTATATATAGGTTATCTGTAGCAATAGTTTCTAATAAGGAACTTCTTGCTTCATTTCAGACAGCATCCTGCACTGTCCTAAATGTGCAGAGCTGGGATGGGTCCTGTCACATACTTTGTTGCAGAGGTGGTACCAACTATTTGTATTTTGCACTGACACACTTGTAGCTGCCTTCTGATATCTTGCATTTTACACCTGATGAGTTCAAAATGCTTTTCATGAGTGTGCAAATAAGAGCATTCCCATTTTACAGATGGGAAACTGAGGCAGCAGGGACTTTAGGGAGTTTAAGTAGCCAAAGCCACATGGGAAGTCAGAACACACATTCCCTCATCTCCTATCCCTCTGTCTGTTTTGTCCCTTCCTTGATCTGTGTGGCCCAGATTCCCCAAAGTGGGCACACACAGCCTGCCTGGTATGTCACTGCTGCCTCAGTGACTCGCGTGAAATCACCAAACTCATTTCTCCTTGTACAGGCTAAAAGAAAACACATGAATGTGCCTGCCTCAAATCCTCGAGAAAGTTTTTAAGGGATCAAGGGAATGGTTTTGCTAGAAACAAAGCCCGATTCCGCACCCCCAGGGAATGTGATAGGCAGATAAGGATTCACCCTGCTTCCCTCTTCCCTTCCCAAAGCCCTCCTTGCAGAGGGAAGGGAATTCAGGCTCCACGGTGCGTGCCAGAGAGACGAGCTGTGGATAGCGTTTCATTATCAGCCGTGGCTGCCAGTTGCCAGTGGCTCTGGCTGGTACCAGCAAGCTCAGTTCATGCAGAAACTCTGCCTGAAACTCTGGGGGAGGAGGCAGAAGTACCTCACATGCTTAGCTGTTCAGCTCCCTTCTCCTTCCCCAGCTCCCCATTAGGGATTTCTTACCAGGCTGCCTTTTATCTGACACTGGCAGGGTTACAGATCCATTCAGCCCACAGAGAAAGAAGAAGGATTAGAGAAAGGACTTTCAGAAAGCCTTAGAGTTGGACTCCGCAACTTTAAATCATGTTCAACTAGATCTTCTCAGATTGGGAGCATCTGGTGCTAAGCAAATCCAGAGCTGATCAACACATTCAACCTCCTGATTAGCACTTTGCTTCAACTTGCTGACGCAGCCCTGCCTGAAGTCAGCCTGGGTGCTTGAACTGAGCATCCACGGAGATTTTACTGAGTGTAAATCAAAAACCTGTCACTCGTTATATATGCGTTCCTGCTTTGGAAGACATTTGTTTACACATACTGTACACTAGCCCCTTAAAAACATACGCACAAGGCAAGGACAGCTAGAGAGCTGGGGAGCAGGGCAGCTTTTGGTGCTTGGCTAAAAACAAATTGTAATGCAAATAAACAGAGGGGCGGAAATGACTGCGCAGCCCAGCACAAACCCCACCAGCAGGCTGGGGGCCGGGGACCCAGTGCTCCCCAGCCTTCCTGGCAGGTTCCTGCCAAGCTGCTCACAGAAAGGGGATGCCGGAGCACTCCTTTAAAAGCCATGTGAAAGCATCTCCTTGTTGTTTGTTCAATTAGCCCCAGACAGATTGCTGCTGCTGCTGCTGGTGGCAACGCTGGGTTGTAAAGGAGGAGGGGAAGGAGGGGAAAGGGAGGGGAAAAAAAAAAAGAGAGAGAGGAAAAAAAAAAGGTTAGGGCCTAGGCCCAGGACCACCACGAAGTTCCAGCCCTCAGGGGCTCCAGAAAACGTTCAGTTTACTCACTCAATTACATACACTGTTTTATAAACCCTTTAAAATAAAATAGAAAACAGTCCCTGGCACAGAATTACTGCTCTATTATACAGCAGTGATGAAAGCCACTGCTGTGTATTTGCTCTCTTTAAAGCAAGAGATAGTTTAACTTAAAAAACTAGGCGGGGGGGAGGGGTGGCTGCAGAAACGCATGCACGAAAACACGCTGTGGGTGGTTCCTACCACATTCACCCAGGACAGAAAGGATCAAGAGAGTGGGAGAGAAGAGCAACTTGTCTCTGCAGTGATGGTTGGCCCTGGAAAAGCAGCCAGGTTGGGGGGGGGATGAGGAACTAAAGGGGCTTAAGGGGATGGGAAGCAGCTGAAGCTTGACTTTGGGAAGCTGGAGGGTGTTTTAAATTACATGTAGAGATAAAGAAGGGAAGCAGGTGATGGGGGCTGATTTGTTTGTGTTTACAGAGCAGTGGGGCTTTCCAGTCAAGGCCTGCTCTCTCCCCAGCCACACTCTACCTACCTGATCACTGGAGATCAGGGGTGACCACACTGTGGCCCCAAATGCCAGGAGTGTCTCATGGATCTCTCCCAAGCACCACGTCAGCCCACTGTGCCGCCATCCGGAGAGTCTGCCGGTCTCCAGGAGCGATGCTCCCCGTGAGCGGGGTGCCCCAGCTGCTCCCAGGGGCGGGATGTGCAACTCACCCCCAGGGGAATGGGGATGGGGCTAGAGGCAGCTTCAGGCAGATCAGCTCTGGCCCACAGCTGGGACCTCCAGCCCATGGCACAGGCGGGCAGTGGAGATCTCCCTCCTGCCTTACACCCAACCCCAGCAACCACCAGTGCACAGTGCTGCTGCTCACCTGGTTCAGCTGAGGCTTTTCTCATAGTTCAACCAGTATTAACTCCTTTGCCCTCAAACCCATCTGGGGAATAGATGTGTCTTGGGAGTGTAAAGTAAAGGCAGTGCCCAAAGAGAGATGAATTTACTGTGGCTTGGAGTAGATGGATGAGGGGAGTGAAGGAACTGGAAACAGACATATAGGAAAAGTGATCAGTCAGGGTCTTAGGAGAAAGATTAGTCAAGGGAAAAGGAGACCAAGAGCTGGGGAGACAGCAAGGAGGAGGGCCCTCCTCCTTGAGGAGGGTGACACACTTGGAATCCTAGTACTGGGGCAGAGTCCTAGCAAAGTGTTTAAGAAAGGGACTGGATTTTACCAATCGATGTGCTCCTGTGGGGTATCACCACCTCACAGCAAGTGCAAGCAGGATCTCAGAAACATCAGTCTGAAAGACTCTGTCCACACTTCTTGCTAAGATGGCAGAGATGCCATATTTGCCTGGACACTGCTGCCTGCTGCACTGGATGCACATAGAGGTCCCTTTCCTTTCTCAGCATCCATTGGGGTGTTCTTCCTGGCTCTTTCATGTGGCTGAGCTCTAGCAGAGCACAAGTGGTTATTTTCTCTGCGTGGAGCATGTAAAAATATTTCCACAAGGTTACGAACAGCTGCCTTATGGGTAGACTTCACATTCAACATGCTGAGAATGTGGCAGCTCGTTTAACCTGCTCACTCAGGAAGCCTGAACTTCCCTGGCTTGGAATGACGGTATGCACAAGTGTGACAGTCCCCAGCGGCAGAGGGGTGGACAAAGTGTCGCTGGATGGATATTCTAGGGAAGTTTTATGCCAGTACTAAGGCCAGTACTCATAAACCATTTTTATACAACTTGGAAAAGAGGCTTATTAGGATCAGTTAGAAATGTAGTCACTGCATAGTCACTGAAACAAAAATGACAACTATTTAAGAAATGCCTGTTTTAACTGACAACCACATCTCTGTCATGGAAACTAAGTAGTTAAACTACTTTAGGGAGCAAATCTTATGGATCTCTCAGTTTTGCTATAAATTTACACCATTCCTACATCATCTCCAGCTCATCTTGCACCCCAGCGCACAATATATGTGCGCACTATTTAGTCTGTGTCTGTTCTTCATGAGCTTTCATAACTCCCATCTGCACTGCAGCATGCTTTCTGATCTTGACCTTGTGTTGTGCTAAGTGTTTTTTTTTTTAGCAGGAGGTACTCAGCATCTTGCAAGAGAAGATGCTCACCCCTACTTGAATGCAGTGAGTGCATCAGAAAGTCCCTCTGTTCCTTCCTGTCCCTATCCTGCTAAATCTTGGCTGGTGCAGAGCATCATCACAAGCAGTCACCCATTCATACGTGGAGGTTTCATAAACCGTACCTGCCTTCAGACCATGACATTAGAGAAAAATGTGCTCTTTGGCCCTCATTAAAATAAAACAATCTTACTCTGTTTCATTGAGAAGTCCTAGGACTCCAAGCTTGGAACATGACTTGGAAAATGATTGGAAACGGGAGCCAGTCCTTACTGGATATGTGCCTTTTTCTGTTCTTGTGAGAAACCACACAGTTTTGGCTATGTGATAAGCCTCTGGAAAAAAAAAAATCTCAGTTTGCACATGTTCTCAGGAGGGCTGCTACAAGCTCCAGAGACTCTGTCTGCAGTGAGCACTCTCAACCATGGAAGCACAGGAGGAAGGCAGGGCTTCCCCCACGGTTGTATCCTGCTCTGTGGAGCAGCGCAGCACTCGGCACAGAACCGCTTCTCTCCTGTGCCCAGAATGATGCTGCCTGGGCGCAACAGCAGCACAGAAAGGGATGCAGTCTGACTCAAAGCAGCCCGGGGGCGAGTGCCAGACGGGCACTGGAGCATGGGACTATTAGGCAGGGGAACTGGAAATAGCAGCTACGGTCAGACCCAAGGAGGAGTCAGGTGGGTGTCTGGGAATAACCCAATAGGAAAAAAACCAAGAATCTCTGTGTGACAAAGACTAGAGGAAAAAACAAAGAGAAGGCTGGGAATACATGAGACTGGTCCCGGGAGCTGTGAAGCAGGAGGCAGGATCAGGTAGGACACAGGTGATGGAGTGGATTTCCGTGAAACCTCCTGGCAAAGAGTTTTTCTTGTCCCATTGCAGATCCAGCTTCCCTTAAGGAAGATGACCCACTACTATCAGTTCCCATCAGCTGAAGCAGCAGAACACCGTACAATGGAGTTCAAGTTTCTGACACTGCTAATGATCCATGAAAGGGCCAACATCACCCCATATAATAAAACTGCTTTTCTTTTTCAGTGGACTGAACCTTCCCTCACAACATTTACAAAGAAAATGCCAAGGCTAAAATGTCAACTCTCTAATAGCTAGGAAATGCCACATGTAACACATAACCTCAGCACTTAAGCCGGCCAGTCCAAATGAATGGGCAGATGATCAGAGTCTCCCTGTCTCTCAGGTCTCTTTAAATAGGAAGAAAACCCAAGCATGTTCATACTGAGGAGGTGCAAATGAGGTTGTTAACAGTTGTGAAGCATTAAGATGACAAATGTTGCAGGAAGGCCAGAGAAAGGAAGGATCTTGACTCTTGGGTAGTGTACAGTCATTAAAGTTTCACACATAAACTGAAAAAAAGACAGGAAAATGAGGAATATGGAAAACACCCACATTCAGCAAGCACTACTCATTCTGGGTGTTGACTGTGTCAGAGCACCAAGGAAAATAAAAATACCTGGTGGCATAAAAACTGCACAGGATCAAGCACAGTGAAGTCTTAGTCTACAGCCTGGTCATGGAGATAATGGTACTATTAAGTACATACTAGGATACCAAACTAAGATTACATCAGCACTCTGGCTGCTGGTAGTTTTTCCCTTTTTGAATATATGCTTTGCAGCAATGACACTGCTGTAATGCACTTTTTTGCGTGTGCAATGACGCAAGCTGTCCCCAGATGACATTGGCTCCTTACTATCCAATGCATACAAAACAGTCCTGCCTCAACGACAACAGAGATGAAGGTGAGGGTTACAGTGGTGAGTTTTGTGTCAGTTTTGCTAGTTCTATCCTATGTGTGTGTCTTTACCAGCTCTGTTCTTGGTGTTGCTTTGAAGAAAGGCTAGGCCACTTTACTGTATATGCCTCTTCCTGGCTAACCTATACCAGATGTATAACATACTCCTTGCTGCATCTGGCCTAGAGACTCCTTTGGGACTGTACTCACTGACTCTAGGGCTCATCAGACTCCTCAACTGGCCCATCACTAGCACTCCCTCTCTCTAGTCCTACTTCAATGAGTGCATGCTGCTTTGGAGCTCCTCTTTAAAAATAGGTTCATCAAAAAGGCTGGAGCATGATCCTAATAACTGTCTTTGAAACAGTGATTGAATGCTCTGTGCAATTAAGTTCTTTCAGAACTGCTGCCTGTCATTTCCTATCCCTTTAATAATTACCTCCTTTTTCTTAGGTACCAACATGTTTTTCAAACTGCTACCTGTGTGAGGTAGCTTTCACAAAGCCCATCTGTTAATTCTCTGCTAGCAAATTCCTTAAATTAAAGTATCAAAGAGGAAGGAAAGTGGATGCTTCCTAAGCATGGTAGTAAAAGCAGTAGGAAGAGAATAGTATGGCTCCCAGGAGGCATGGCTTGCAAATACAGAAGTTTAATAAAACTCCATACCTTGACTTTAAGAGGCACTTAAAAGTACCATCTCTGGCTGGTGCTGTGATAGGGCTGAAGTCAACGCTGGACTGGGATGTCATTGCTGACAGTTACCTGGCCCCCCTGTGTCTCTAACTTTCTTTTCAGGTTGTAAGTAATAGGCTGCATGTGATCTACCCCAGTAACCAGTGTTGGAGCGTTCCCTCTATTTAGGTGTCCAGAGCTTTTCCAAGCCTATTATTAAGTGATGAGGTCTCCCACCATGTCCCCAGGGAGATTATCCCACAGCCTACCAGACCACATCATTAGGAAAACGTTCCAGATAGCCAACCTAAATTGCGTTTAATTCAATCCCATTACTCCCAGCTGTACCATTTGGACCACCCTAAATATGCCCATATTCTTTCGCAGAAGGAAAAGGATGAGAGCTGGTTTGAGTTACGTTTGCCTGTCATTTGTGGTAGCTGTTCTCCTGCCATCTTCCTTGCATGGGACCGGAGTTCATTTTATGAAAGGAGGCCACCGCACCCTGGCTCAAAGAGCTCTTGTACCCTGAGCCACCTGGGCAGCGTGGCCAGGACTCGTATGGCAGAGCAGGGAGCACAGTCAGTTCTGCAGCAAGTCAACTGTGGGATTTGCTTGGGGCTGTGTAGGATGATTCAGGAATATTTCTAGCTTTGATGAATCCTGGCTGATGCTCTGGAATAAGGGACTGCTGTATTTTTATTTTTTTAATGTTTCTGGGAAGACGTGTGCACCTTTGCTGAGGAGGTTTCTAGCATGTAACTCCCAGACTAGGGTCAACAGCCAGCTGCTACTGCTTACGTCTGCTGAAGTGCGATCAGCTTGCAGTAAAAGGTGGCTCCAACCCAAGAGAACTAGTTTTTTTCTAACCTGGCCATGGAGGCTCGAGTTTGAAGAAGGAAAAGTTACCAAACAGAACAACACAGCCAAAGTCTTGATGAAAGGGGGAATATGGAAACAGACTTACAGGGCCACACCAAAAGCTTGGCGCAAGATACAGGAAGTCTTGGGCAGGGGAAAGGAAGTCATGGCATGCTTTCACAGTGAAAAAGAGAGGGCCCAGTTTACTACGGGACCAGCCAAGGTCAGAAGAGACATGCTGGATTGGAAAGACTCCACAGTTCAGGAAATAAGTCATGAACTTTGCAGACGGATCCCAGACCACCGAGGAGAACCTGACCCCCAGCCCAAAGAAATTCCAGAATGGTTAGGAAACTGAGGCAGGGAAATGAACTGAGGCTTTATTATTTTTTCTTGCTCAGCATAATGGTGTATTCATAATCTACCTGAATGTGTCTTTGCTAACGTCAATCATACGTTTCTACAGACTCATTAAGAAGTGGGTTTAAGCTTTGGAGAGGTGAGCAGCAGACTCTACCAGAATAGGCAAATTAATCACGGATTACAGCTCTGTTACTCTCCCTGCAAATACAGACCCTGAAAAATATTCAGACAAGAAAAGACAAGGACAATCAAGAAGAAATAACAGTTTCCACACTAAAATCAACCAAACTAGGATCTGCACCCTGGAAGAGACTACTGAAGCAGATGTGAGCGAGGTCAAAGGGTGATATTTCTGTTTTATATCATCTACTAAAGAAATAAAACATATTCCTATTTCCTAAAATATTAGCTAAATCTACACCTCGTCTCCTCATAATTCATGCTGTAGGTTAACCACTAAACGTGACCTGATTCAGCTCTCCCAGTGATTCATGCAGATGTGTAGATGTGGCACTTAGGGACATGGTTTAGTGGTGGACTTGGCAGGTTAGGTTTATGGCTGGACTGGATCTTAAAGGTCTTTTCCAACCTAAATGATTCTATGGCTCTATGCTCAGGGAGGGTGTAGATGAATAGTGCTAGGGGGGCAATGAAACCCGCAAGAACCACTGACTCAGGCTGATGTGATGGGCAAAGCCCTGAGTAGGCACAGACTCTGCTGTACAACAACCAAGACCACAGTGCACAGAACACTCACTGGGTGTCTCCTGCAGCATCCAAGACTTGCAACTGCAAGATCAACACTCTGCTTTCACGAGTCTTTTTTACTTTTAGTTTCAATTTAAAGGAAAATTTGCCATATGCATAGCTGACAATAGGTTACGCTATACTACGTTAAGTACAAACCCTGCTCTGTGCCAGGACACTTACAATTGGGAATCCACCCATAAAGACAAAGTGAGCAAACAAATCCTGATCTAAGTAACTTCACATGGAGCCTGCAAAGGAACTTACTTTTGTCCTCAGTCCACACCCTGGAGCAGGGATCTGCCAAACCCCAACTATAAATATTCATTAAAAAGCCCTCTGCTTGGGATGCAGTCACTGAGACAGCCATTTCCTGCCCATTATCTCCCAGGGCAGGAAATCAACAGTTCCACTCAGGCAGTTACCACCGAGCCCTCGCCACGCACACTTCCACTGGATGGCTTAACTTTGCCCAAATGAGGGCAACATAGCTGTAACCTCTCTGAAGCCTCAAAATAGCATTCCATAGCAGTAAAGCAGCTCTGAACGTAGCTGCCCTTGTATTTAGTACTGACCACAGCAGCTCCTAGTACAATATTCCACCCTGAGCTTTTGCTTGGAGCAAGGTGAACGGGAGCACCCTGGCACTGTAAGTTTGTAGCATCTAAAAAAAGAGAAGGATGTCTGTGTGATCAATAATTTAACTGCATCGCCCCTGACACTGACAAAGATTACTGGTCAAAGTAACAGCTCCTTCTGCTGAGGACAACTTCAGGCTGATCTAATTGTGGTCTCTGGGAAAAAGACTGCCTCACAGCACCCAAGCTTCTCTGTGACAACAACAGAGCTTTTCTGCCAACTTCAGAGGAGCAAGTCCCTCAACTGTTCTTATGCCAAGAAGCTGTACTTTCCATGAAAAACAAAACCTAATATTATAGGACACCACACTGTAGAACTGCCACTGTTTACTAGCACTTCATGAAGAAGCAGGAGTGAAATCTCGAGGAAGAAAGTCTGAAAATTATTACAAATGCACTGTAAACACAGCTCCTCTACTTACCTTTGGTTTCCAGCCTCTGATCGCTTCCAATCAAACAGTCTTTGATGTCTGCACCCTTCTCTATCACGGCATTATGACAAATAACACTGCCCTGAAGACAGCACCTACAACGTAAACACAAAGTAAAGCAAGAAAATAATTTAAAATGATAAGTACAAAACAAAGGTATTCACCAGAACATCTAATGAGCCTGTGACATGACCCTGTAAGCAAGTTTAGTTCTTCTCTTTTCTCAAAAACTCCACTATTCTTCTCCTCACACCCAGGTGCTGGAAAAACTGAAATGCCAGCTGTTGGAGTGGATTTGCAAAAAAGGGTTTCCAGTTTTACCTCCTGTTAGAACAGCTTTCCTCTACGTTTCCTTAAAAGAATAAATACTGCCAGAGGATTTCGTAGACAGAACACTGGGCTGGGACTTGGGACCTGGATCAAGTCGTGTATTTTCCACAGACAGTGGGTAACTGCAAGGGTGGCTTCTCTGCTCAGCTCCCCAGTTAAGAAGATGAGCAGTACCCCAGTCCTTTCCTGGGAATTTTGCTGAGAAGTTTAATACATTCCAGCTTGCCAGGCACTAAGAAAGGGTGTAGAGAAAGGGAAGATCAATACTTCAGCTGGTTGGCTTTGTTCATGCTACATTCAAGCACCCAAACGTGATTACTCTGCAGTACCAAACCAATTAAACCCACACGGGACCTGCTCTATCTGCCTTGGATATCTTCACACTCACACAGCCTTTGACACCATGAAGTCTGAAATGATACATAGGATGGAACTTTAGCAAAAGTCACCTTCTTCCAAAATATATTTGAATCTGTCATAACCAGCTTTCAGATCTGCTGATCTGATTGTCCAGGCTCTGAGCCTCAATTATGTATGAAATGGAGAGCTAGCCAGCTGTGGTGCTCAGGAGGAGAGAAACATCAATTGTCACTCCAGACCACCAATCCTAAAATTAATTCCTACTATTTTCCTGCTCACACATCACTATTATCTAGTACACAGAATTTGCCATTCAACATCTTACAATTCTGTTGCTTGTGTGAGTCAGAGCAGAAACCATCTGCACCACAAAACCGGCATTAATTCTGCAGGAGTTAAAAGCAATAAAACCGGACCTCAGCCGCAGTGGTTAGCAGTTACGACCCCCCTTGAACAGACTGTCCCCTCTGAACAATTATTCTTTTAACTCCCTTAAACTCCCCCTTCTCTGACCTATAAGGAGGCAAATATGAGCAATTATGCTACAAGTAACCAGCTCAGGTTGCCTTGGCAAGGTTTGTCTAACATGTTAATAAGATAAAAAGTGGCAAAGATACACAGCAGACCCCCGCCTGCCTTTCTTCTCTCACTGTCACGATCTGCTTCCTTTCCAATAGCTTTGTGTGCCCACGCAGCAGCTCAGGCCATCGTCTTGTGCAACAGCAGTCGCTGGGAGCAAGAGCAACTC
>NW_010113359.1:3456-88111 GCF_000699245.1 Pterocles gutturalis | reverse complement strand
GGAAAGAATTGGTGGAGGGAAGACTGTCCACCACCGCCATCGTGACTTGGCTTTCAACAGGACTAGCGAAGGCGATGGGAGAGGTTGCTCATTTCCCACTGAAATGGCTCCTGTCCAAAATGCACACTCCAAAATACCTCCTCCTTCATCACTTTGAGCCAGTCAGATGAGAGCTTTCCCCTGAAAACTTTTAGGTTCCCACCATCTATCACTTCTTCTGAGCACGAGAGCAGCTGTGAGCACACTACACCTCTCGGCATTACCCTCAAGGAGGAGGATATTCCCTGTCAGAGGGGGGATTTACGCTGCTGGTCTGGCGTTCAGGCTTGAGAATACTGGATGTGTGTGTGTTCAGAGCCTACTTGGGGATAGTTTTTCAACTCCTGGAGAAAGAGCTTTGTAACCAAGAAACTGCTGATGACATTAACATCAAAGATAAGGAGGGTTCCTGCCAAACCATTTGTTGGGAGGGTCAGGCCAGGGAACCAAGATGAACTTGTCTGTGCCAGGTGCTCGCAAACCAACCCTTCCCCGGTGCCAAGGTAAAACAAAACCCAAGAACTCCGCCACCCCAGGAGTTTCTTAAAACTTATAAACCCAACCAACTGCAGAAGTTTTAAAACCATACTCAATGCTCAGATTACCCCAATCACACAAACCAGCAGCGAATCCAGCTTTTATTGCTCAAGTGGAACAAAACTTCAAGAGATAAAAACACAATTTGTGGGTGTTCCCTTCACCCGCTGACAGATGTAACACAGCCATTTTGAAACCACTTGTAAATGCCTTTTTTTAAAAAAAAATGTTATAAAGCTTGCCAAGAGAAGCATTTTCTGTGTTTATTTAATTTTTACTATTTTTTAAAGTTGAAGAGTAAGGAATAAACTTTTATTCTCTTACAGGGTAAATATCACATCTCGGGGCACTCTGCTGTATTCTCCTCAGCTAAACAGCCACCTCGGTTCCTGCCTTGCTTAACAATTAGGTGCCATTAGTCCTCAAAGGTGCTTTGACAGCATCCAGCTTCTTCAACACTGTTGTGTGTGTGCATATGCGCACATTTGATGTACTGCTTTATAATGCAAACCATATTTTTTTTTTTCTGAAAATGTAGTATATTTTTGAACTTTTCAGCACGGTGAAAACGGATATCTTCTGACCTTAAAATCCAAAGAGCATGTTCAAACCCACAAGAGGAACTAATTTGGGGCATTTGATTTATGGCTGAAATTTCAATTTGAATTTGTTTTAAGTGTAATCACAAACTGAAAGTCTGGCAGCTGGGTGTTTTTCAGAAAATAAATAAAAATATTCAGTGTGTGTCTGCATTCTAGAGAGAACATTTTACAAGCCTAGTCCTGTAGTGGGAACAGATGTAGCAAAAACATTAATTTGTTATACAGGTACAATGTGTGAATGGAAGCATATGAAAGAGAGTGTGCATGTACGTCTGTGTCTGTATGCGTGCATGCATGTACGTTATGTGCCTGTATCTGAGAGACAGAGAGGCTGACTTTGGGGTGGGTTTTTTTTTTGAAAGTGAGAGAACAAGAGCAAAAGGAGTAGTGGCCAAGGAGGCATGGGGGGATTACAAGGATTTAGGTCTTTAAACTGCAGACCACCTAACAAGATCACTCTGAAATGCCACTAATTTCAGTTAAGGCCACAGACCTCCCTTCCTCTGCCCTCCCTCTCTCCCCCATTGTAAACAACTAATCCCAGCAGAAAACAACAGAGACCAAAATGTACACACATTCTGCAACATTCCAGGTCCTTCTTTATCTTTTATTTATTTTTCTAAAAGGTCAGCGTATGTATGGAGGGAGGGGGGAGGGGAAGAAAGCCAAAAAACCTCAAGTCCATCTCTTGTGTGGGCTTGAAGGAAGCTGAGAGAAAGCAAAGTCCAAGAGCATACAATATGGAGCTTTTATAGCACAGCAATTCCTGGACTCGGCTTACTTTCCCCTCCCTCTATTTGTGGCAAAGTCACATAGCTTTAAACCAAAGGACAGGGTGGTCGATTACATCTGAAAGAAATGTAAAGAATCGAGAAAGAATTCCATCTCCTGTCGAAATTATAAATAAGGAAGTATTAGTCCCAGAGACAGGCTGATTTATGCAGCCCTGGAACTGCTGACTTTCAGCCCGAGTATCAGTCTATAAATCAAACTCTTAAATCAAGTGTGTCAATTGCTACAGCACTGCGATACTTAGGAAAAGCAAGGCACCTACCACTGAAAGCAGGAAGATTGCCAGGGGACTGAGGTGCCGTTCCCTGCTTAATTTTCTAAAGCGTAAATCTGAGATCAAACATCCTTTGGGGGAATGGGAAATCAAAATACGCAGCGCTCAGCACACCGGGAGCAGGCTGCAGGAGTCCAAGACACAACCCCCTAATTACAGGCTACCCACTGATTATTTAGGACTCTGTGATTAAAGTGATGAACGTTCCTGGGAGAAAGGGGCTTAAGTAACTGAGGTCAAGACCTCAACTGCAGCTCTTGCCCTCGTTGTGCAAGCTTAGGAAGGTATGAATGTCACAGGTTTGCCTTACAGCAAATCTCCTGAAACGCCAATGGAAGTTATCCAGGTCTGCTAGTTTAATCCAATTGTGCCAAAACCCCGGCATAATCTTTGTTGGGCAGCAAAGCAAATGAGGTGTCTAAAATGCAATGCTTAAAACTATACACTCACAAGGAAGAAAGAGCCAGGAGCACAAAGCTTAGGACAGCCTGTTCGTAATGTGCTGCCATGCCAAGAAGCTGGATCTCTTGCTCCTCCGTATGAGCTACGAAACTGCGAGACTGATCCAGGAGTTGAAAGCAAAGGGTGACATGCCTCGGCAGCTACTTTGCTGACTGAGGGGTAACAGCTGTGGATTCCCCTGGGAGCAACATCCCATTCTGCCCTGACCTAGAAGATAACAGCCACAACAGGCAGTTTAATAACGCTGAGAGGTGGCAAGGAGGAAGCTCTAAAACCTACCAGCAACCCCTCAAGGAATCCCCTGTTAGCCAGTGAGCCGGTGGCGGGGACACATGATCACAGGGGGTGAGGCACAAAGACCAGGGAAGAGGCAAAAACACTACTGGAAACTCGAGAACCCAAAATCTTGCTTTCACCAACACACTTTACACACCAATATATTTTTACACCAACACGCTTTTACACACTAACAAGTGAACTCAGGGCACGGTGAATCTCACGTTATACACTCAAATAAATACCAAAGACTACAATAGATGCCAGCAGTACGTGCTATAATTTATAGATACATTTCAAAGCAAGCATTCTTAAGTGAATTTGGGCTTTGATCTCCTGTTTTTCCCCTTGGGGGTAACAAAAACATTCTACCAACCCCCCCTAAATTCTTCACCCCTCTCTGAGGGTGTTTTTGCTAAGGAACTTGTTTCATGTCTCTTTTCTAGCCAAGCTCATCACTGTGGTATGGCTCCTTTACACTTCTTCCCCACACCCTAAACATTTTGCATTACATATTGCATATACTTGCCAGCACTCGTATTTTCCAGTGAAAGTTCAGCTGACCTTAAAGGATTGCCTCAAACCTACCTTAATGGGTTTTATTAAGTGAAACTTGGGCTGCTGGGGGAGGTTGCTTGGAAGATTGTGCCTCACCTCTGAAACATCACCTAAATCTAGCTGATTTTGGAACAAACAAATTGGTGGCCTTTTATGTAGCTGAAGGCTGGTTTTGCATACTTCAGTAAAAGTACTCTGCAAGGAGTTTTACACCAGTAAACCCACACGCAAAAAACCTGACCTCTCTCTGGACTCTCTTTTGCAGAGCAGGAGGGCCGTGTCCTGAACTATTCTACACACTCAGCTGATGCCTGGGAAAAGTAATTGATGTCTATGTTAAGGTAACAAAGCAGAAAAATTTTATGTTCCCTCTCATCTCTGGGTTAGCCTTACTTGCTCACTAAATGCTACAGGCAGACTGAGGGGGTAGCTGGCACCCACAGTAGAAAGACACTTTCCCTGGGGCTTTTCAAGGGGAATTCTGGGTTGAGAACTGTAGCCTTCCATAGGACATTACTGAGTAAATGAGCTTCTGCATCACATGGACTAGATTGACAAGGAAAAGGATTTTCTAAATGTCACCCTTACAAACGGAGCCTGGCTTCTTAGAGCCAAGCTGAACTTGTTCAACCCCACAGTCCCCTTAGGAACTTACAGGCATGGTTCTGGCACAATGTGAGAATTTCTTCCTTTTCCATACCCAGGTTGGGGAAGATTTTGAAGAGCACCGGAGACACTCACACTCAGATTCCCACCAAAACCCAACAGCAATCAGTTGCTTGTGAAACATCTCCATACCTCTCTTCGATTAGACCCATGTGGCTAGCAGGAGGCAGAAGCTTATTTATAGCTCTGAAATCAGACATAACCCTGGCCACCTGAGGAAGCAGATAAGCAGAGGGAGAGGAGATATTTTAAAATGGCACTGTTCAGAGCTGATCCGTGTTTTAAGTTCAACTTTTGATGTACAAGATGTTTGGAAAATTGGGAAGAGCTCCCTGTACTATCAGGGAAACATCTGCATCTGAGATTAAAGAACAGGTGATTTATTTAAGACAGATTGATGTACCAGGAAGCTAGCCAGAAGAAAACTTTTTTTTAAAAAAAGCTGCTAGTAATAATGGTTCAGACATTCACAAGATAACAGGTACTATATGAGAAATATCCCTAATACATTAGACAGAATAGAATTTGACTTCAGTTGAAACGAACTGAAAACTAGCCCTCCAAGTATCTTAACTGCTTTCTGCTCACTGGTTTCCCAGTTTGCCCTCTCTTCTTCAATTTATCTTCCTGAAAGGAAACTCTGTCGACCAGAGGCTGTCTCTATTCAGCATCTTATACGGCATGTGCATTGAATTAAATAGTAGACTGAAAATTATGGTCCCTGACCAAAAAATTTACAGTATAAAACCAAGAGGTGTGACAGAAAGGACAGAATGTAATTGCTGCATAATCAAGAGAAATAAGAACCCTTTTTACAGGCAAGGACTATACCTGGCTTTCTTCATATATTTAAGCTTATCCATAACCATTATATACTTTATCCATATACACACTTTATCCACATATTTAAGACGAGCATGTGCTTCTTCTGAATCAAGTTCTCACTTCTCATGTGCTTTCTGTGATATCTATTCTAAACTTCTTCTTTTTTCTAGGGCTAGCAGAGGGCAGGGGGGCGATTGGTGGTGTGAGACAAAGTGTCCAGAAGACAACAGCTGTATTAAAAAATGGTTGAGGATACAAAATGTTTGGGAATCCCAGCATAAGACAAGCTTTACTTCCAGCTTTGCAAGCTATGGTGCTGGAAACAACTTCATCTCCCATTCCTTCTCAAGAGGGAATGTGCTGTAAAATATATTTTACAATTTCAACAAATGTTGCCTTGGCAATAGGATCACTCCTTTGTACTGCTATTATCCAAGGGGAAAAAGACCACTTATGCACTGAACCTCTATAAACGCTCAATTCCATCCTGGTTTTAATTAGAACTTTCTTCAAACTGCTGACTGTTTGTACATCAGGTGCTGATTTGGCACTATTGAGGAAACAACCAATAAACTTCACAATCAATCTGCAGTTAGTAGTCAATCCAGCTCAGCTTGCTTGTTGTTTTCTTCCTTTGTACATTTTCTCATAGAAAGTAGCAATAAATTGGAGACATGTGGTATGCTAAAGTAGCCTTTAACCACTCACACGTGGTCTCTTTCCAGTCCTCTTACTGAGTAACATTACAGTGTCTGTGCCATCTACTTTCACACAGATAGCCAGAACACCTTTAACAAAATCCAACAGATAACTTACTGTCTTCATAAGACTGAACAAGGAAGATGTTAGTTTTGGCTGACAACATTTTTGGTGTTAGTCCTTCCTCCAAAAATCTGTGTACTTTAGTCCTTCATACAGATTTTTAATCCAGCCTATTCTTTCTGCCCAGGGATTCAGAACTCCCAAGGTTTACCACATCTCCCTCTGGGACTCGTCTAACTTTCCCTCTGTCTTCAATATTCGCGTCACCGTAGTTTTTGTAACCCACAGTGCTTGGTGTCACCTCTCTGGCATTCCAAGTTCCCTGATGCTGCAACACTCTGCAGTTTGCTGCCATCATGTGCAGCCTGACCCGAAACGTATCTGCCCATCTTTTTAACTACTTCCCTTTCCAAAAGGTACCCTTAGCAGTGTGTCATACGGGGAATTTCACCAGTTCTCTTTGGGTAGTATGTTTTTTATGTAGTTCTAACAACATGCTATAAGCTTTACAAACACAGCAAGGAGACAAGGTTCAATAGTTCCTGCCCCTGCACACACACACGATAACCTCAGTCGCATCTGCAATCCCAGTTTTACAGTTCCTGAACTGAGACTGCCCACTGCATCAGGTTATCTGGCAACTGCCCGCTGCAAACTCCTTTCTGGAAGGAGCCCTCTCCTCCTCCAACTGCTATTCACAGGTTGGGCTACAGCGTGAGGAGTTTAATGGCAAGGAATCTTTTGAGACATCACATCAAAGTATATCCACACGACGGACACCAGGGTTAAAGACATCGTTGTATAACTGAAGGGGGAAACCTTGCAGAGTTCCACTCAGAGAGCTGTTAAATGTCAGCAAGGCAAATATCAAAGCAAGGCAGTACCTGCTCATCAGAGCTTGCGATTCTACAACCCACAAACTGTACCTGTGCTGGCAAGCCCCTGTGCCACATGAAGCATCTTTGATTGCAGACTATAAAGCACTCAGGATCAGAGGTGTGTGTCTATATGTTAAAAACAGAAATAGGGAGACTAAAATGAACATTGGCACAGCTTTCCAACGTTGTCAATTGACCACAAATTGTTCATGATTTTCAAGAAAGACTGCCCTCTTTTAAAGTCAACAGCTGCTGAGTCCAACTCAGCAGGTACTGCCTAAAATCCTCTGGCCAGTGACAGGCAGATGACCAGACAGTTCGTTTACCTTTTCCATTGTCCAAAAACAACCATCCCCAATGAGCAGTTTTTCTGACAAAATTATAGGTGAGATAGGTTGAGCTTTCTTGGTAACTCTGTGAAGACCTGATACTTTCTACCTGTGGAGGTGAAATCTTGATGCAAATCTTGAGCCATCTGCATGTTGCTGTCACCCCCTCTGATAATCACAGCATCCTATTTATGATTTCCATAAAAACATAATTTGAAGCATACTGCCTTCCTATATTTCCTTGAAAAAAGAAAAGCAGCAAAATACTTCATTTCAGAGACTAAATCTGCCACAGAGCCCCTACAACTACCAGCATGTCAACAAGTCCATTCCAAAGCATAGCTCACTGTGGACTCGATATTTATCCGAGCTTTCATGCTTGCCTCCTCAACTAACCTCTAAGTACTCCAAAGATCAGGGTTTTTTCTCCCTACTACAGTCCCATCTCTTGACTCTTCCCAGGGAAATGTTCTTTTTCCATGACCAAGGAAGAAGGATATAGTGTGCACATGACAAAATGGCCAAGCTCCTTTCACTAAGTGTATACGCTGAGATAGTTTTACTAACAAATAAGAGATTTTGAAATCTTTATCTGCAGGGATGGAATAAAGGACTCAACATGCTTTTCCTGTTAATATTATTTGTAATGCTCAGAGCACTTCGGCACAAGGTCCTGTATGACCAGAGCAATTAGACAATTACTGCTGCTGCCAGAAACTAACAAACTAAGTAAAACTACAAGAAAAAAAAAAAAAAAAAGCCAATGTTTGAAAAAAGCCCCAACAAACCAACCACCAACTGCCAAAACAAAAGCCAAAACAAATCAAGAACCTGAAGCTGAATGAATCCATCCATATCTAGGTCTCATTTCAAGGAAGCTAAGTGTGCCTGAGTGTATCAAATGAACCACAGTTATCATGCTCAGGTCAGCATAATTAGTTGCGAGATTGCCTGCAAGCCCCAACAGCTGTAATTTCTGTTCTGTGAAGATATCAGGGTGGAATTAATGCATCAGAGACATCACTTTCAATTTCCAAATGGCACAATCTCCCTACAAAACCAGCTTCAGTCAGTCTGCCAGTGTTACAGACCGCTCCCTTGCCAGTGAGCTATAACGAGGGGACTCCTGCCCCAGACATGGGAATCCAGGGGCCCTGCTGTACTGCACCGCTCCTACTGCGAACAGGACAAACAGAAGGTGCAGCCCTGAGATACTATAGACACTGAGGACACGTGCAGCTACTGCAGGAGCATTCAGATACACCAAGTTTTCAAGTGACCTATAATTTCAGCTCGATTAGTAAATTTTCTCCAACTACGTAACTCAGTGCAGCCATTTGTCACTGAGCTCTGGGGAGCTGCTCAGAGGGAAACAAGAACCGCTTCCCCACTGCAGCCTGTCACCCGGGCAGGCAGAATCTCTCAGCACTTGCGCTGTTGTATAAATTACATCCCTCCCAGCTTGGTCAAGTATGTCCATCATTCAGCACATATGTAATCTTTGCTATTTTATTGTCTCATTGATGGAAGAAGTAGCTGCACAGTAGGAAACACATTAAGAAAGGACTACTAACTATTTTGCCCATGTTACTAACTTCTTTAATCCCCTGTAATCTTTTCTAAGGGGGGATTCATATCTACTCAAATCACTTCACAGAAGACATATAAAACATAACAGAACACCTACACATCAGGGAAAACAAAAAACCCTGCTACTGGTCCTCCAGAGTGCCAAACACACTAGCCACCGCTGGAGAACGGATCATAATTTGCAAAGAGCATGCAACGGCACTGTCCAAGTGAACCCCAGTTCCCTGATCTATTCAGTTGGGAAGGTCATCATCATCTAGGTCATAACCCCTGTTTCTCCAATAAGGAGACAACCACAGACTAACAATAGGAGCCTAGTTTTGTTCTAAGCACCTTGTGGTGTTCCCATGTGTCCAGAAAGAATCTGTTTATCCATTTCAGAAGCTGGTATCAAATGCGGTGAGGGTATTCAAAATCTTTTTCTGGTTTGGAGATGTAATTTGTGGATCTTGAAGCCACAAGAACTATGGCACAGGATCTTCAATTCACATTACAGGAAAACCATGAAGAGATAAAACTTTTTCATTTGTTTTGGGGTTTTTTGTTGTTTGTTTTGTTTGTTTTTTTCCCTATATTGACATAGTAAACTGAAGCTGCTGATCACTTTTGCAGCTGAGATGGGGGGGGAAGGAAGTGAAATGCTAAGATTCAGCCCAGAGAAGCCAGAGGTGATGTCAGTGGTAAGGGAATTACCAAGGCAGTGCCATGCATAATCACAGCTGTTGATAAATGAATTTAGAAAGTGGAGCATTTTTTGCATTTGTTATTCCCAGTCTCTCAACTTGCTTCTTTCTTCTCTGGGTTATCTAAACAGCATTGTCTTTTCCATAATATGCGCCTTACCGCCATCTTCTCAGCCTACTGCTTCAAGCTGGTATTATTGCAATGAACACTGCTGGGACTGGCCTTCAGTTATGACTTAAATTTGACTAGGGCATTAGTATAGTAGTCCATTAGCTTGGTCAGCATTAAAATGTATATTCTTCAAGTGACACATTTTTTATCCACTTCTCAGTGCAATTCCAGAAGTTTATAATATAAAATACCTTAGATGGTGTTAAAATTGGCTTACTTTTTGGATATTTGCTATGCAACAAAAAATTAATTCGATCTCTTAAGGCACTTTATTATGCTCATTTTGACCCATATCAGCCAACTTATACTGACTTGCCAATTAAAGTCCAAGAGGTTTTCTGAAAAAAAAATCAGAGTAGATTAAGTAATCTAGTGATTAGATAAAGCCCGAGTTATTCTAAAGACACTCGGGAGAAGAGATGTTTGTAAAGAGAAGTTGTCCATTGTGGGCAAGTTTAAAGGAAAACCACATATAATTTATCCACCTGTTGCAAATAGTTCCATTATCATGTGTAAGAATCATTATAATTTTAACAAAAATTTATCAGATTTAATCAGTCATGAAAGAGGGTCAAAATACATAAAAATTCTTCACTAAGTTACAAGCAAGACTTATTTCGACAAAACTCAGCAGCTAGAATATTTCTGTACCACACTACCTATGGATGCATGACTTCACACCCCGCTAATCTCAAGACTTCATGAGGCAATCAGGAATGCTTTATCAGCTCAGGATCTGTGCATATCTACACAATATGAATCACAATGTGCTTTGAAATAAAGCTCCACAGCCTCTAATCTTAATTCTGTCTGGAGAGGAATAATTACAAATTTGACTCCAGTGCACCAGTGTGCAGGAACCATAGAGCAGCTAAGGGGTTTAAACCCCTGGGACTATGAGGTTTATTTACTTAATGGTGGCTACACTGTTTTCACTGAGAATGACTAGGGATGACACTATTTTCCAGAAATTCACAAAAATGTTACCCCAAAAGTTATTTTTTCCCCTCTTAAAAAAATAATATATCATTGTCTTTATGATGCTTACCGAATTTTGTGGAATGGTTAAGATAATTACTCTGAGCTCGATTTAGGATTTAGAAGAGAATATTACTATATACCAGTGCAGACAAACACAAGCTGATTTGGGACTCTTCATAAAAATAGCACTATTTACACACTTTGCTACCTCTGTGATTTAACAGTAGAGCCGCTCACTTCATATGCAAAACCATGCCATTATGACTGTGGCATCATGAGACAGAGGGTCTCACGATCAAACGAGAGAGGTTCTGGTACTTCTTATGACAGCAGTGCTTATGATCAGCCATACTGGATCCATTTGCGATTGAACTGGAAACCAGCTATTTTCTATACTCAACGGAATTCTGATTTATGATGTGCTTGAAATTACTGTGGATTTCTATTAAAGACAAACACTTGGCAGTAAGGTACCGTACTTACCTGTAATTTAGTTATATAACAGTAGTATCCTCCATAGACCCCACATCCTTTGGGTTTTTCTTTTTTTTCAGATATGCAATTTTCAGAGCCAACTTGGCATTTTTTAAGAGTTTGGCCTTTTTCCTGAGACCCTAAGCAAACCTCAGGCCATGAAGGAGCAGGGAATTTATACAGGCCTGCACAGACTCAATCAGCAGTTTCCTTTCCACTGACATCCACAGGAAGCCAGCATGTATGGAAAGATGGGGGCACACAGACATCAACAATTACAGATAGGCCACTTTTCCCACATTTGGAAATGAACAGCTCAAGGCTACCTATTTAGTTAGTGTCTTTAATGCATGGGAAACCTCTACTAGCTGGCAGATTTTCTCTTTGAAAAGTTCATTCATTTATTCTATTACTCAGCATGCAAAATGGTAAAGTGCAAGATGACAAAAAAGGGCCAAAGAAAATGACATTTTAGGTGAAGCTGTAATATTCAAAGGTGATAATTTTTCTAGTTGGTAAGTGTACCACTTTAAAATATGCTTTGTGCCTCAAATATTTTAGTTATACTCATAGACCCAGCTGCTAAAATAAAACTTGGAAGGATGACACACAAGCTCATAGAGACTCATACATCCACTTAGCTCACACATTCTGAAGATGATATGATTTCCTCTAAAAATAAGAAATTTATGTTCCAAGACTGCAGCCCTCTTGTTAATTCACTTTACTTGCCCATTTGTAGCCTGCTTATAGAGACTAATTTCTGACTCAGCCTTTAGAAACACTCCCCCTGGTATCAACTGTTCTGTCTGAGGATGGCTTACAGGACAAAAATTATTGACTTAGAATCTATTTAGAAAAAGAAACTGCAAATTTAGGGGACCAAGGCAGAAAAAGGTGACATACCCTTCCTCAATTGTAACAGAATTCATGATGATGCAGTTTGTTATCTTAACTTTGTCTTTTATGGTACACATGCTTCCAATGATAGAGTGTTTAATGGATGTCTTCTCCCCGACTTGCGTGGATGACCCAATAATGCTGTCCGATCCAACCTAGGGAAGAAAAGAACAGAAATTGGCAAAAGTACCTAGAGCTCTCTGATACGTGTTCTCCATACACATGTTCCAAAAATCATGTCTCATGCACTCATCAACAAAGCGTACCCTGCTCTACCCTTAGGGATCCTTGGCAAAGCAAAGACCTAAAAATCTGGGGCCCATCCCCTAGGCAGAGAGTTGCACACTCTTCTCAAGATCCACTAGCTTGGTAAAACTACATTAGCTGGTCTGTCTCTGTAGACCTTACACAGTAAGCTAAGCACAGTAAGGACAGTCCTGCTGGTACTCACTGGTTTCACTAAGGTTTGCCTAGTGAGACTTGTGAAAAGGAGGCTTGAAGCTGGTATGCAACCAAAATGTTGGTTGGCAAACTGTTCACCTATTGTGAACTGCCATTAGGGAACAAGAGACTGCAGTGTCTGACTTGGGAGCAAGACAGAATTTTTACCAAACATTTTTAAAAACAGAGACTGAAAGGCAGGAACCCATGAGCGAGCCTATGAGGAGACTCTGGGCTGTATCACTCACATTGTAATTCTATACTTCAGAACTCAGCTTCACTTCCAACAGTGGGACTGAATTTTAGGAAGCAGTTCTTGAAGCAAAGGGCATGCAGACTGTATTGAAAGAGCAGAGATGGGGAAAGGGAACACTTACCATGCCTCTGTCAGTGATCTGTGCAGATGCATGAACCAGTGGCTCTTCGAGACCCAGATTAAGCAATAGCTTGGGAACCTGGATGGAAAAACCCACATCACAAGTTAACATGACAGTGCTACGCACGCATGTGACATAAACAGCTCAAAGATGGCTTTGGTTGCCATTGCAGCTATGCATCTACCACAAACATTTTAACTTATAGGAAAATAGGAAAATTTTAAATCTTCAATGAGATATATGTATGCTTTATCATCTTCCCCTTTTGTAAAGGAGACAGGTACACCTCCACTGCAATGCACTGCATATCTCCTCTCAACTCAGCTTCCCACCTGCAAAGAAGCAGTGGATTATCAACAGCAAGGAGCTGGAGTTCAGCTCCAGCTGAACACAGTGACATCCTTTACGTTACTACAATGTTCAGCATCTGCTATTTCAAATGCAGCTGAACATGTTTTACACCATTCTGTAATGCAAGAGAGGGAAGCAAGTAATCTCAAATATAAACCAGTAAACTGGCATAAAAATGAGAGTATGTTCAGCCCACTCAGTAAGGCAGCACGCTAAGGTACAGGCAACAAAAAAGTATTTCAGATGTTTAAGGAGAAAGAAACTGAAGTTGATCAAGTGGCTACTCCAGATGGTAGAAAGCTGCAGAAGAAAAGGCTCTTGACAGAGAGAAGGCAGGTGTTAGATAAGCAGACAAAGCAGCAATGGTAATAGAGAGAGACACAGCCCACAAGGTAGCCAAGAACAAATCCATGGAGAGCAATTCTGAACTGGCTCCTGAAAAGAAAGGGGAGCCAGCGTTGTAGAAGGATGGGATATCACTCCATCATTCCTCCTTTTCTGGGTGAAAGAGCAGCCTGAGGCATTCTGCATCTCCTGGCGTCAGGCTGGGGCCAAGGTCACACACCACAGAAGAGGTGATGACAGCACGGATGGGGATTCCAGGGGAGGTGGGAGTCTCACAACAATGCACAGGCACGGTGCTGTACAGAGTTACTTGCAGCAGTCATGCAATGCATGGTGCATCTTGGCAGGATGGCAGTCAGAGAAACATGGGAGATACAGAAGGCGGCAAAGTGACGCTAAGAGGCCTGTGTCATGGTAAATCATATGCCTGACTAAGAAGCAGCGTGTGTCAGGGCTGGTGCGGAGCTCCACACATGCTGTTTGGCTGGCCAGGATGCGGGCACTGACTCCCCATCTGGGAGGTCAACTGGAGTCTCAGCACAGTGGCGGTGTAACTGGGTGTGCCTAAGAGGAGGAAGAGACACTCATTAAGTCTCTTTTCTCTACCCAGGCACCTATTTTTACTAAGTTCTTGTGGAAGTTTATCTTTGAGATCTCTATTGCTCTCTGAAATCTGGCTGAGAGTTGCCAGCAATTTCCAAAGCTGCTATGAAGGAATTGCCGTGCACTACGCTTGTGTAAAACAATTTCCTTAGAAAGCTGGGATAAGAAGAGCTGATGGCTAGGGAGTGAACCTCAAGAAGTAGATCTCACAGATCTGAAGAAGTTGGGATCAGATCAGAAAAAAAATAAATCTCAAGATCTCAAATGAGATAATACTTGCAGGAAATTGTTTGGATATTCATAATATGACCAGCATGTTTCCCTTACAGCATGCAAGGATGGATAAATAGTGCTGGTTTTTATATGATAAATTTTTTCACAGTTGATACTTCATTCAGATGAGTGAGATGAGCCCAAATGAGCTCACACCTCCGAGCTATCATTTCAGGCTGCCTGTTGTCCCCAGTAGACACTTCCACATCTGTAGCTCTTTACATCTTAAAGATGGTCCTTCCTGCTAGACTTGTGTTTTCTTTGTTTTTTAAAAAACGAGAGTAGGTTAGATCCTTCAGTCCAAGGTGCAGGCACTACAGAAAACCACCGGCTTACCAAAACACCACAAACTAGGCCAATCCATTTGAATGATGCTGGGTTGGTGAAGAGATGTTCTCACCCGACACATAGTTAGGCAGCCACAACAGATAGATCCAAGAGAGGAATACACACCAAAGCATACCTACAACACAGGTTGGAAAGTTTCCTGCTATCCAGTGTTGCTCTGTGGGAAGGGAAAGAAATGAGGAATGGCTCTTGCTGTCCTCAGTGGAAAGGTGGTGTGGTGAAACAAATAAAGAATTTTACTGGCCAGAGCAAACCCCTTATTAGAATCAGTCAATGGTAGTGCAGCCTGAGGGGTGACCCAAGAAAGCTACCAGCTCAAGCATTTTGCTCTGAAAAGGAAGGTTAGACAGGGGGCAGGAGTCAGAGGGAGTGCCTGGGTCAAGGGAAGGTTTAAGATGTGTTTGGATTTAATTCATCTTACAAAGAAACTATTTCCTGCTATGAAGATAACTCCCTCCTGAACCCACCTGCCCACACACAGGCTGCAGGCATCCAGAAACCCAGCTGGAAGTGAAATGATGTGAGTAAAGTGTTTCCTCACTAGAAGGGCTATGGGTTAGGATGCCATTCCTTCCCATGGCTACTGGACTGGACTGCTACTGCTCCGTGAGTCTGTCCTCCTGGACAGCAAAGTTATAGGTCTCAGCTTTGCAGCCAGGGAACCAGAATCTGATTTGTGAAGACCAAGATAAGAGCAAACAATACACCAAGAGTCTTCCTTAGAGACCAACAAAACAGGTAAAAAAAGCAGATAAAATTAAATGTGTATCTTTTATGAGGATTAGCAAGAGAAACAAAATACAGTGGCACTGAAAAAAGGAACTCCTCTCTTACAACCCCTCATTAAGCTCCATTTTATGTTTTACCTCCACATAGTTTCCTTAGAAATTTTACCATTCTGGAAAAGTTAAAAATTCAAAGAAAATCCTTTCCAACGTTGAAGGCCCCAGTGTGATTTCAAAACATTAATTCTATGTACCACCCAGGAGCAAACACATTTCCTGAACTGACCAAAATGTAGAATATTTCAGGTAAAAAAAAAAAAAAAAACAACAACCAAAAAAAAAAAAAACCCAACACAAAAAACCCACATGGAGTCTGACTGGCTCAACTCAATAACTTTTTACTGAAGTGGCTGCTGCCAAATGTACACGCACACTTCCCCTAGCAAGCGGTGTTCTCCTTTAACCCTTTGAGCACACTTGTTCCTGATATTCTAGGGGAAAGTTTTCCCTTTCTGATAGCAGTGCTGCCTCCCTCCTTTCTTCTTCATGTCCCTAACTCCAAAACAAATCATTTTATTGCTGTGCTCTTCTACAAGCACCACGGAAAAAGAGCTCCAGTGTCTGAACTCACTCTGCCATGCTGCAATTTTAATTTGCATAAATTAATCCATTAATTTTAACAAAAAGAAATCAACTCAATCTGAGAGCAAAAGCAAGGCAGTGACCACTTCCAGGATTCCCAATACAACTTTATTGCTTTCCCAGCCCCACTTCCAGAAATCTTGAGTCTCTCTCCAGTGCACTCCCTATCAGTCTTTCAAAACTAGAGGAAATTGTCCACTCCTGATAGCACCAAGCTCATCACTAGCAGAGCGACGTGAGAACTGGTACATTGCATCAGCCAGTGTAGTGTAAAAAAACATAAAACAAAACAAAAAAATCACATTAAAAGCTTTTAATCATCAGCTCATTAGCTAGTACAGGAGTTCTCTAATCCTCCCCTGTCATCTTTTATTTTATGAATTCTGAGTAGTATGAAAGTGAAAGCTGCAACAGATCAACATTTCACCTCTGTGTTTACCTGGAGTGCTACTGTAGTGAAACCTGTTCATAAAATAATTCTTTCATAATGAAAAGCATTAGGCAATTTGAATATATGCATAGTTTAAGTCTTCCTGCAGATCATTTAATAATCTCTGCCATTATCACTTAGATAAACATCTGGTAGGAAGAGTCCAGTCAGAACTGATCTTGCCTTTAGGACAGGGAGGACATTGATGAGATCAGCTATCAAAGCTACTTCCAGCCTTCTTTTACACACCTTTTGGCTGTTTGGCTGCAGGTCTCGCCACCCCCAAAAAACAGAAGAGTGTGTGGGGTGGGGGTTTTCTTAGCTAAGTCAAAGCTATGGAGTAAACTAGTGACAGAACCATCTCTTGGCCCTCATGTCCCCATCTGGCAACCAGCAGGGTGATGTGCCTAGATAACATGGCACTGATTCAGTTCCCACACACTCCTCAGCTGTATTGCAGGGAGTCACCCCTGGAGGCTAAAATGTCCCATAAACTACTGCTGTATTCCCACCTGGCAGTTCTGTATTTTTCTCACCTGTCGGTTAGCTTCGATATACAACCCAAGAGTATTCACTCGGTAGCACAGTCCCTCTTTCATTATATGGACGTAGCAGCGCACTTTTCCTTCATGGAGAGTTTCATTCATATCTCCTCTATGATCATTCCAACAAGAGTTATCTGCAGCAGGTTTCAGCAAGCTATTATCTTCCTTTATGAAACTATAAATGTCTGGAGAACACACACATGCATGAAGATAGACAGGATTTAATGAAATACTTTGTGAAGAAGAATACTATTAAAATGCTGTTGGTGAAGGGAAAACTTTGCCTCACATCATCTCAATGGCTAGATACTTAGCAATCATTAAGAGATTTTATCACATGTAGTGAGTAAGTGCTTATTTTTATTCTGCAGGTGGGAATCAAGGGATCAGGACAGATGCAATGTTTTGCCCAAGGTCACACAAGGAGACAGCGGAAATGCTAAAAATAAATTCCAAGATCTGAGATCCTGTCCAGTTCCAGTGCAAGGTGGTTAAGGCTTAGACTGTTGCCCTATGCAATTTTAGGAACTTCCTCCTAAAATTACATTTTCAAAAGTGTATTTACCTATACTGTGTTCCAGAAGAAAAAATACAGAGCACCTAGCTGATGTGCTTTGGATTTACACCAAAATAAGGGAGGATAAAAATATTTATATAATGCACAATACTGTTTGAAAAAGCAATCTACTAGAATCTATCATGAAGTAGAAGAGAAAAAAAAACTTCCCCAAACTAGTGTTTGAGGCTAATTCTGTACTCTACCCAATAATTCAGCTGTGGCATATGGGATTTAAAACCTTCATCAAATCTTTGATATTTGTACTGACCTAGGGATGCTTGTTCTTTTTTCTTTTGGTCCTCTTCTTTGTTGTCTAGCCCTTGCTGCAATGATGTAGGAGAAGAGAACTGTTTCCTAACCAGATGTGGAATCAGTTCACTCCGGAGAGATGTGATTGTCCTGGGGAAGGAGATGCACACATTTGCGAATGCTAAAACTTACATGCCTTCATTTTCTTTTAATAACATTATCAGACATTTTGCACATTTTCATGAGTACAAATCAAAATGCCAGGTAGTCCACGACATCTGGCACTAAGACAACGTCCACCACTCACGTGCTTCCTTAATGCATTAAAATATAAAGGAAGATTCAAAATAAGGAAAAAGCTTCATCTTCAGAACTAACTCCCCTATATTTTAACAGAGATGTCTATAATTTAGTATGGCATCACCCTACAATTCATACTTATGTGCAGATGCAATGCCGAAAGTACCAACAACAAAATGACAATAACTGAAATCCACCTTATGTGGCTTAAAAAATTGCATCAATTGACAGAAAGGGAGAGAATAAAACAGAAAAACCCAAAGCAGCTCCTTTTCTTTGTGATAAAAATACAGAAATGCTCAAGGATCTATGAAATATCAGATCCTTAAGTAAAAATATTTGTGACACAGACATTAATGATATCCTCCTGCTCATATGAAATATCAAGAAACATCAGACCTTTAACCAAGAGAAATCAGCACATTTTACAAGTTTAGGTCTCAAGAGTTGCACACTCTTTAGGTGCCTCAATCCAAAATACATCAGTGAACAGAAAGCTTCCAAAGGCTTCAGCTGGCAATACACCCATCTTTCCTGCGCACAGATTCCAACTTTTTAATCTTAATTTTGACACCCCAATATTAGGAGGCAGAGAAATCACATGAGAGGTTTGTGATCAAGCCACCTATGCCTTAGACAAAGACGCCAATCACTACATTATCCTTCCTCTTGCACTGATTTATACATTACAATGAATCAAGAAAAAACCCTCCCCAATAGACAAATATCAATGTAGAAAGTCTACTGTACGATGGGATTATAACCCTGGTAATTAATTTTGACTATTAGAAGATAATTTTATTTTTCAATAAAGTATTTGAGAAAAAAACCCAAATCATTAGTTTTTACTGTTGGAGTGCACAACATGCGGTCTTAAAAGAGCTTTATTGTTGTTGTTTCATTACTTTAACAATCTGCATTTAGTTACTGAATTGTGGATTATTTAAAGTAGTGCTTGGGAAAATCATGAGGAAAATGAACTCAAACTTGGCTTGTATAACAGGAAGTGCTAAACTTCAGAGGAAGATGGGGAGAACTAACGCAGAGAGCTTGGCTAGAGGAACTCGACAAATGATAACCCACAAAGAACAAGGAGTTATTTAGAATGAAAGACCACAAAACTAGGAACTAACTATAGGTTAAATTAAGTATCCTGAAAGTGATTTTGGTTGCCAAAATCTCTAGCAAAAGGGGATCTTAAACAGTTCAAACTTTAAGCAACATGCAGCTCATAACCCACCCAGGCCCCTGTTCAGGTCAATGATAGTGAAGCAGACCTAAGGACCAAAACAGGAACGTCTTTCCTGTCTCTAACTTTGATGGGAAGACTCAGATGTGATCGCCAGTTCAGCCCTATGAACAAATACAGTGTTTTCCTTTTTCTTGACAAACTTTTCCTTCAGTCCTCAATCGTAGCTTGCGTCACATCCTCCGTCCTGCAGTGGGATGATCCAACCCATCCCAGATCTGAAATTCTGCCTTTATGTTTTATTACAGACAAGGAAAGGCTGTAGTCTTCAGTCTCTCATCCTTCTTGGAAATAAGATTATAATCACCTTCAGATAGCTGTATTTCAGGAACTAATGAAGCAAAACACTTCATTCTTTAATCACCAAATTTCTCTCTGCTAACCACTTACAGGCGCGCTCTGCCATGGCCGCCCTGGCCCCGCGCTCCGACACACGTGTGGCTGTGCAGATGGGCAGTTTACTAGCTTACAATGTTTGCCTGCAGCTGTGCCATTCAGCAGTGATTTCCTGCTTGGGTTTTATACTCCATCCAAAACCGACAATCCTGTGTTTCCCTCAGAGGCTGGCCATGGCATTTATAAGATATATTACCTATAAAATATCCAAGTATTTGGCAGTCTTAAATAGTCTGATGCAGAGGACAACACAACACAGTAGGAAATAAAAGCAGTGGAAAGGGTGAAAGACAAAGTTTTGCCTGGTTTTTGATGGTTTACTCTTTCTTGGCCAAACTCCTGAAGCTTTCCTGCAATTCTAAAGTGCTAGCCACATTCCTTCGGCAAAGGTGGAGTAAATCTCCGGGTCATCCATAAGATGTGGCTCAGAAACACACCCTTCTTACTGGAAAAGGAAAAACAGGAAGGATTGCCTTTGCTTGCTGTTTAAGCAGAATTTATACATGACATTAAAGGAATTTGCCTTTGGAAAGTATTAAAAAATGCGCAGTAAGGCACTCAGTGACAAAAATTTGTGCATTTTTTGTGACAGATCTTGCAAGTGTGGATACACAAAGTGATAGCGTGAGAATATTATCTGACTGTCAACAGTGAGGGAAACAAAACATCTGTCTGGGACTAGAAAAGGAATTTAAATTAAAGGAGGGATAGGACTGAAGACCCTTCATCAAGAGAGAAAAAAATTAGCAGGAGCTTGGAAGAACCAACTAGACTGTAACCTAGATTCAGGAGAAAAACTGAAAAGGTTTCTGGTCTAGCCTGTTAAAAATTCTTACAATCAAATCCTGAATTACACGTGCCTATATTAAGAAGAAATAAGTGTAAAACTGTATCTGCTGAAGAAAGCAGTCTTTTTTTCATTCTCTTCAGGTTTTAAATCTTGGCATCACCCTGTTTTCTGAGCTTGTTATTTTCTTTAGTATCAAGAAGTAAGAATAAAATACCCACTGAGATCAACATAAGGAAAAATCTACTATAACCAGGAGAAAGAAAGTGGGAAGGTCGGCAGAAGAAAAGGAGAGCACAAAAAATTTTGGCAGAAACCCAGTTCTAAGCCAAATCGGAGCAACCATGCTCTGACACCTCACAGGAAAAGCTAGACGGTACAGAGGAAAAAAATGAACCTGCTTTTGAGAAACATTTGCCAAAATAAACATGCTTTCATAAATTCCAGCTCAAATGACTAGCCTTTTGCGTTATCTTTCATTCCCCAAAATTTGATTTTTGAAGTGATATCTGTCTGTTTGCACCTTGATAGAAAGTAGTATTTTTCAATTAAATAGCCAAAGACTGAGAGTGCTGTTAAAATGCTGCTTGTAAAGAAACGGGGGCTCTAATCCCTGGAGCACCTTCTGTGGCTTCAGTCCCGTGAGAACAACGGGAGAAGGCAGCAGTTTTGAAAGGGGTCTATTCTGATCACATCTTAAACATATAAAAATTAGAATTCTATCTGGGATGGAATTCTCCAGTCACACAGCAGGTCACAGCAAAGGAGGATGTTTGCAAGAGACAGTGCATATGGGGGAAATGAAATTTGTGAGGGCAGTTGAAATTCATGGTGCATGTGCAAGAAACAGCTGAGAATTCAAGAGAACATAAAACTTTTGAAAACAAAGGAATCCTCTGGAAAAGTCTATATTAGATGGACCTATTAGCTCAGAGCACACATCAGTCCTGTGCAGTCAGCTCTGCAGACTACATGTAGACTCAGACCTGGGCATTATAAACCTAGGATAGTCAAGGTTCATTTTATTTAAAACCTAAAACGTCAAGGTACAAAAATGAATACTTGATCAAACAACTGTAACTTTACCAAGTACTATCATGCCTAGAGAGAAATCAGCACCATGCCTTTAGAATCCCTTTATCCCCAGACCCTGGGCACTACGATGTCTTCCCAGAGCTCCTGGGATTTCTGCATGACAGCAACAGCACAGATAAGGTTCAAACTAAAGGAAAATTTTTACCTGTGAAGAATATTAGGTGAAAATACCCTAGATCTCTCAGTTTCATTTTTAAACACAGCTATGCAGAAGTTTTCAGTGAGTTTTAACCACAAATAAATTCAGAAGACTGTGATATACCAGAATTAAGTTTGTATCTATGTATATTATACTATATTACATTACAATACATACATTACAGCACACAGAGGGTCAACTTCTACTTGCTGCTGAAAGGCAACTGCCTCTGGAATGAAGGGAAGCTTATTGAAACTTTAGTAACAAATGAAGAACAATGGAGCCAACTGAAATACAAGAAAAGATTTTGGGAAAAAAAAACAAATGTTGACCACCTAAACTTAAAAAAATTATATATTTCACAATTATGCTTCAATGGGCTGTGATTTCTGCTCTTAGACATACATATTGCTGGCGACTCTTTAATATGACACAGAAAATAATGGTTCTGACCAATGCTGGTAAAGAAAAAAATCTCATAAAATATTTTATAGAAATAGAAGAGTCTATTTAAGTCTAAGTTTAGGGGACCTCGCAAAAGTCTAGGAACCAGGATGTGCTGTTTGGCTTTAATGGGAGCATCCACAGCTTTTATTTCCTGCAGCTCATTCTTGCCAGCTTCAGACACCCTGAGCACAACTGTCAGTTCCATTTACCGGCTGTCATTCATTTTCATTTTCCATGTTTAATGTTAAACACCATAAAACGGTATTAATGAGTATTAGCATTTTAATATCCTCTCTGTTTTATTAATCTGTGATGAAGCATGAAATCTACCATTGCTGTCAGCACCCACCTGTGAAATCTGCTGCTACTCTCCATGGGTGAGCTGCAGGGGGTCTCCTTTGCTATCATTATTAGCACAATCAGCTACATCTACAGGTGCAGACAGTATTTGTGATTCCCCACTACAAACAAGCAGATTATTAGCCCTTTACTTTTGCCTTTTTTTTTTTTTTTTAACAGCCTAATGTTAGCTCTTCTATGACGATGCAAATGTACAGTGGGTTAGGTTCTGATCTTAGCTCTGTGGCCTTCAACAGAGGTTCTTCAGATCACATCAAAAGGAGAACATGAGGCTGTGTTTCAGACTGGTGCTCATAATTAATGTTAGAAATGTATACATAAATACAACTAAACAAATCCTAAGGCACTTACAGTTTTGGCCAAAAAGAAGTTGCATGTTTATACAGAACAATAAAGATGTAAGAAAAAGGGAGGGAGAAAGAAGAAAAAAAAGAGGGTGTGTTGGAAGAAAGAGAAAAGTTAATTCTGAACCCTGTAGGTACATAGTTCATGGTTCTCATCGCTTAAAGGATAAAGCCAAATAACATTTAAAAATTCCATGTAAGCTGGGAGCTCTCTTGTTGAATCCCAACGTTATTTTCTCCTGATCCTTTGATGGAGATTAAAAATTTCCATGTGAATATAAAGAAAGAAACAACAGTTACTCTGAGATTTTTTCCCCAAGCATTTAATGCTCCAAACTAGAGCAGCCAGCCACCATTCCCATCTCCTCCCCCCTCCTTAAAGAAAAAAAAGTCAACTCACTTTGAAGAAAAGACAAAACAGGGTCAGGGCAAGGGGGATTAGGGAAATGATATTTATATCATGGACCAAATTAAAATGTCAATGCAAGAGGCAGGCAAACAGCTCTTGCTGCATATATACACCAGGCATGTTTCCTCAAGGAAACAGGAAAGAGATTTGAAAAGAGTTAATGCAGTCTTGAGTTAATACCACCTGCCTCAGACTCAACACCACTTAAAAGACAGTGTTTGGGTCCATTTCCCACAATGCGGTTTTAACAAGCACAATGGAAAAAGCAATTACAGGCCTTTTCCCCTTCTTCTCACCGATTCACTGCTACAAATGCTGGAATTTCTGAGACATGCTAAGAATGTGGAGAAAGCAGACAAGGACTACATACAAAAGGAAAAAGTATCAAATGATAAATTTATAGGGTGCACCATGTCCCCGCAGAAGGCTAATTCTGCCCTTGTATCTTACAATAATATTTTTGCCTTTTTTTGGTGTACCCAAGACTAACTATAATAAAGGAGAACTCCAAAGAAAGCAGGCATGCCAATAAACTACCAGGCATTGATTGTGCCTAATTCAAGAACCTGCAACACTAATCATAGCATCAATTATTTCTTGATACATTCTGTTTGTCCCATTCTACTCTCAAGATTTCTATCACAAGAGGAGTAAATATATTTCTCATCCCTCACAATTTCATATTAATTACTTATTTGTCAGTGTCTCTTATTATTTTTGGAGCTAAAAGCCTACGGAGAAGGCAAGGAAACTCTGAGAAATGTTCTACTAAAAGGTAATTCCACATGACTGCATTTGTGCTTCATTTGTCTTTCCATACTATTTTCTAACCAGAACCTTCAAGTCTGACAGCAACCTACTCCCAATGTTCATACCAGCATGTGTGACAATATTTCAAAAGCTGTTGCACAGCAAGACGGTATAACTGCACAGCTTTACTTTGCAGGCTCAAGTTTATGAGGGACTTCCCAAAACTGCAGAATCACCACTGAGGCCCCTGCATTCTGGGTGATGGAGGGAAACCAGAAGACACGCAAGTGACAGTTATAGACACCACAATGCAGAGAGAATCCAGATCAAAGTATGGAAGGGATGGTACGGATGCAAACCACATAAAAAGCTGTTCTCAAGTTCCACCAAGTCTGGATGCACTTAAAGGAGCAGGGATCTAACTTCCACTTCTGCCAAAAAACCCTTTGGGAAACAAGACAGCTTTCTGAAAAAAATGACCACAGAAATTAAAACTCCTCAATTACATACCCAAATCCTTTGAAAGCGTGCTTGCACTCAGCTCGGGTCATCTAAGTAACCTTAACTCTGCCCACTCGCCAAACAGCCAGGAACGCCCCGCAGCTCCTGACTAGTTCAGCTTTAGCAAGGGAAGGCCAGCAAGTTTAGACATTTTTAGAACTTCTCTCTGACCAAAAGTCTCTGAGGCCGTCGGAGGCCACCCAGGGTGTTTGGCAGGTTGCACACACTGCTGAGGAATGGATCTCATTCATTCCCAGACAGCATCCCATTCTTCTCAAACAAGCGCACCTGCAGCAAACGTGGTTCCTTGCCAGAACTCATCTTTCCCCATTCTCTCCCACCTCCGCCTTTGCAGCCATCTGTGTCTGAGTTACCAACTTTTTTCTAAACGCCTTTGAAATTAGGCTCCTTTTCTCAAAAGTGCACTGAACAGAGGCATTCTGATAATATGCCTAAACAAACATGCATACGATGCATTTGATAAAGTTGACGTGTATGCATAAAACCGACGAACTATGTAAACTTAAGGTACATTAAGTATATATTTAGATAAGATTTAAATGCTTCAGACTTGTCTGTATAAAACATTTAACTGTCAAAAAATGTAGACATGGCTGTAGCTTCACATGAGTAAGCTCTTTCACCCCGCCCCACTGAGGCTGCACTAAAGGCACGGTAGATGTCCGCATCAGTTGTTTCTCCATGCAGATACTGCTTTCGGTGGCCTGCAATCAAGTGGACCCATTCTCGGTTTGACTTAACAACATGCTCATTCTTACAGCAGTCTGGGAGATAAACTGGAAGCTCTGGTGTGTAATTCAGTCCTGCTTCCACCTGTACAAGGCCCATTTCTACACACTTCTCCCTAGAAATCATTCTACTTTATTCCTATCCCAGTTATTGATACTAGTCCTTGCTCCACCCCTCCCTGTAGGACAACTCTTCTGTCCTCTTTACTGTGGCATTTGCAACATGAGCTTCTGTCCTGAGACAAAGCCTTTTTTTTTTTTTTTTTTTGGTCACTTTCTCCTTTCCTGAAGAACTTCAAGATGAAGCTTTTTGGCCAATGAATCCCATCTCCTCTTCTTCATGAGCCTACTTTTATTCATAACATTTTTTCCGAGTGGTATTCATCTGGAAAAGTTTGGTGTAAAATGCTGTGTGTGCAACAGTTCATCTCTGCATCATTCAGGTCTTTGACTTCTTCAAAAGTGCTAACTTAACTAGACAGCACTCAGCATTTCCCACAGACTGTCCTGTGGCTGTTTAAAATGTTATACTCCCTTTTTTTTAGTTTTTCACTTTAAGTAAAGAAATTTGCAGTTGCTCCCCTTTGATTCAAGACTGTGTTCTAAGATCAGCCCTTACCTCATACTCTAGCTACTTATCACATTAAAAATGGAACTTAGAACATTGTTATTGATTGATGAGTCACTAACTTAATGAAGATACCTCTTAGCTACTCTATTCAGGTGTGCATACCCTGTCATCAGGAGTAGCATTTATTCTCCCTTCTAGATGCAGGAAGTGGAAAGTCTCCCATCAAGATAATTCAATGCAATAATAAAGTCAGCAACAGTGTTATAGACATCCTTATTACTGTTCATGTTCTATTCGACTGGCTAAGGCTCAATGAAATTTGATGTTGAATTAACACGTAGAATACAAAACTGTAAGCGGAATAATAAGGAAGCAATCACTATATTCTCTCTTTTCAAATAATTCAACTCGTGAGTAAAAGGGGACTCGGCATTTCAGAAGGATCAGCCAGTGACTGCGGTGGTATGGAAGAAAAGATATTTAGAAGCAATGCAGAAAGGGGAAGAAAGGAAAATATTATCTTGAAAATTCTTGGAAGTTGTACAACTAGATCATCTGAATAGAAAATACAGAACTATGTTTTTGACTGCAAGAGAAATATACCATGATATCCCATACAAGGATTGTATCCTCACAAGGAGATGTCCAGCAAGGTAAGATAATAATTTTACCCCCAGTATTATCTTACACGCAAGTAGTGCACTGTAGAAGACAATGTACTGCACCGACGAAAGAATGCTTAGGGGTGCTACTGTCCAAGTGGCAATGATTTAAGGAAAAAAAAAAAGGAAAAAAAGTGCACATAGATGGATAAAAGAATCACTGATCCTCCTTGGTTCAAAATACACATCTCATATGAAGACAAAAGCCAATATGACTGAAGGCTACCAAAAAAAACCGCAACTGCATGAAACAGTGGAAAAAATAGTTAACAATTTTAAAATGTTTATTATCAGATCAGAGCAAGCCCAGCTGAGGCCACCAAGAGGGCCAGAAGCACATGATGCAGGAGGAGAAGCTGGGGGAGCTGGGTTTGTTCAGCCTGGTGAAGAGGAGGCTGCAGGGGAATCTGCTTACAGTTTTCCACTACCAGAAGTGAAGCAATATAGAAGACAGTCAGACTTTTCCAAGAGGTGCACAGTGAAAGGGCAAGAGGCAATGGATGCAAGATGCAACAAGGGAAATTCCAGTTGGGACATAAAGAAAACAACTTTTCAGTGAGTGGTACAGTCCTGGGACAAGGCCCAGTTTCCATTCTTGGAGATTTTCAAAATTCAAGTGCAAAAAGAAAAAACCCTGAGCAATACAAAAGTTAGCCCTACTTTGAGCAGGAGGTTGGACTCAAGACTGCTGTAGTGGTCCCTCCCCAACCTAAATTCTTCTATGATTCTATAATATTTGCATTGATGTTTGAATTACATTTTTCATGTCCTCCCTACATTCAACTTTTCATAGGGAATCCAAAGGGTCACTATCTGATACTCTAAATCACAGTTAGAGGACAAAATTAACAAATTTTAATATTTACTTTAGAAAAAATTTGCATTAGGAGCAGCTTGCATGAACAGAATACTGTGCTGTTACCAAGGATGCTTCAAGTATCTCAGGCACATAGTCACTATGGCATGGTCTCACAAAGACAGATTTGCTATTGTTCATGAACTTAATCAACTCTAATTCAGCACATCCAAAGATAAGTCTGCTCCCAGGTAGGTGGTCTGCTAACAGGAAACGGAATCATATTTATTACAGAATTGATTTGCTAAAAATAATAATTTGTTTAAATCTAATTTGTATCATTAGGGTTTTTTCTCCTGAGGTTTTCAGGAGTGACCTTGATTGGTACCATGGAAAGGTGATAACAGTAATGATACTCTGGAGGAGGCAGACACCAACAGATTTCAAGTCTTGGCATTTCTAGTAAGCAACAGAGAAAGCTCCAACAGCTGGATATGTTTGACAAGGAAAGGAAATGGAAAAGATAAATTGCCATTTCACATTCTAATAGATTAAATGCATTAAGGAGGAGCTTGGGTTTGGTTGGGGTGTTGGGTTTTTTTCTTTTTTCTTTTCCTTGTTTGGAAAGCTACAATCTCTTTGCCCTGTCTTCACACAGTATACTTCCTGTAGGAGCTATTTGTTTATTTACCCATTTTAATCACAAGGAAAGTATTCATTATAAAAAACTCTCTTTAAAGCAAAGGCGAAACCTTCCAGCCACACGGCTGACACATGTTAACTCGCAGGTATTCACAGAGCAGGTTCTGTTTTAAGCCATCTTTCAGGCAGCCACACAAAGACCACCAAAGCTGGGTGTTCAGCTCTGCCAGACCTCCCCCAGCCAGCAGCCCTTGCCAGGAAACACAGGTGACAGCCTGAATGATAAAAAGGCATTTAGAGGGGAAAAAGAAAAAATGCACTGGTTTAGTCTGGGCAGCACCTTAATATAAACCAGCAGGGGCCTTTGTGTACAGCATAGCACACAACCATCCAAGCAGGAGCTTCAGAGCCAGTCACTCACACCTCCAGTTTTCAAAGATCTCTTACTGCCCCTGCCATTGATCGGGGAAGAGAAGGGTGGCTCCACTGCAGCTCTTCTCACGGCCACAGATCTCAGAATACAGAGCACAGACAGCAAACCTTCCCCTCCCCTCCTAGTGCTGGCCCAGCAGTGGCTTTCTGGATGCAGCAGAAGGGAGCCGAGAAGAGAAGCTTGCTCTGCAATAGCAGCTGAAGCAGTTTGGAAAGGCAGAGCGCAATGACCTCACACGATTTGCTCTTATTTATTTCAGCAGTTCAAAAAAAATACCCCAGTGTTTAACTTTGCAAACAAATCATACTGGCTTTGGCTATAAAGCTTACTGCAGATTTGCTCAGTTCAGAGAAGAGTCTCTCTATGGGAGAATTCTGGCAGGCAGCTCTCCAGACAGATCTGGAAGAACTGCAGAAAAGCTGATTTGTTTCCTTAGCTCCAGCTCAGCCTCTCGCAGGGCGCACCCCAAGAGGAGGGCTCCCCAGGGAAAGTGGATTTCCCTGGTGGGAAGATATTAGCGCTCAGCGTTCCCAGGACAAGGCACTGCGCGAATGCTTACTCAGACTTTTCGAAGCAACCACAGTGCTGCTGTTTATCATTCTTCCCTTTCCAGTACCACACATCATTCCTTCTGGCCACAGAGCTGCCTACTTCCCAGGTGACTGTGTAAGGGAAACGGTGGCTTTTTGTACACCCAACAGTTCAGAAGCACCAGATTCAGGATAAAATGGCGACTTGCAAAACACATTACTGAACACGATAAAAATTTTACCTTGCTTTTAGGAGGAAGAGGGGGGAAAAGGGGGGAAGAACATCACAAAAGTATGTGAAATGTTCTAATATATAAGAGGAAGACGTGTGCTATCAACCTTGTTTTAGATATGCAGGCATAGTCTTTCGAAATGAGCTCCAAAGACCTCTTTATGTTAGAAAACACAATTACCACTCTGGTGCATAACAGAGAAACCATAACATCTGAGCAAACAGGGTGGCATCTGCCTTTATAAAAACTGAGATGACTAGCTTTCATAAGTGGTGCAATGGGGGTGCGTATAGATAAATTGCCCAGCATTTCCTATTGTAAGTTTCTGTCTTCATCTGTTTGTAAACTTTGCCAAAGTTTAACTGTTTTGGCTGAAATTACCCATGCCAGGTGTTTGCCTGGAGCTGATTTTTTTTGGATAGCTTCATCAAAAATGTCTCAGCTATTTCCAAGAACAAAATTATGGAAAAATACTTTGTTTTGTCCATGTTAAAAATATTTCAACTGCTCCAGTGAAAAGCTCTTGCACTTCCACGCTTGCAATTTGGCACAAGGTTGTCTTTTCACCAGGGTGCTACATTTGTAAACATAAAAAGTGCCCATACTACATAAAGCTAAGTCTGAAAAAACACTGCTTGCACATGCTTGGAAGAGACCTGTTTTGCTACTACAATTTTTAAGTCCTTCTATGTTCAACATGCTCCATTCTCTCTTTCTTTCTGCAAGGTAACTGGACTGCTCCTGCACCACTCCACAGAGTAACAGAGTGCGCTCCAGACCAAGGTTAAAAAGGCTGAGCTGGATATTCTTTGAAGTTTAGAGCATCCCATCTCCTTCTGGTGGCTGACCTGAAAGGTGATAAATCTATGTTGATAACAGCTACTCCATTAGCAAGAGTCACAGTAGCCTCACTGATTAATTCCAAAAGAGTCACGTGTATATATATATATATACATATGTATATATGTGTGTGTGTGTGTGTATATATATACACACACACACACATACACTCTTAAAAGAAAATCAGGGTAACAGTTTGGGCACTCAAATTAAGAAAAGCTAGAACTATGTTGCTTATATAACCTTAATTAAGACCTCGTGTGCACACATTATGACACAATCCTTAAAAACACACTCACCTAACTTTTCCTCTCTCCCCAATCTCGATTTCTTCTTCACCCAGTATAAAGATGGACTATGCCCTGGGGATGAATCAAGGTTGTGTAATGAGGCAGAAGAATGCCTGCCTCATTTGTTAGAACATGTGTGTTAAAATGTACAAGGCAGAGGGCTGCAAGAGGAGAAGAGAACTGCTAATATTTAAGGCAAATGAATGATGCCTGAAGAACGGATTTTTACATTTTTTTTAAAAACTCCCTTCTGTCAGAGGAGTTTACAGATGCTGCTGAATGCAGAATGTAAATCTAATTTCTGCAGGTTGCCACTGATTGTGTGCTTTTGATTTAATCAGTGTCACCCTGTGACAGCTATCATCAATGGAAAAGATTCTTTCAACACTAAGAGCTCTCTGTATAACATTAAGGATTGAAAATGGTCTTGCTTAAGGCAAAGATGCTTCAAAGTTCAGCTCTTATGTGCTCTCGTTTCCCCCTTTCAGAATGGGGAAAGACCACTACTTCACTAATCGTGCTGCTGGAAAGACAGATAATGAAGTGCATGGAGAGCATTACAGTATCAGTGATGAGCACCAAGAATCCAAAAGGAAAGTATTTACCTTATCTTCAGAACAGTGTTTAAACAGAAAGCAGCAGGTAAGGCTGGTGGCCTTCCCCTGAACTACAGAAGTTACAGTACAATATTGAACACCGTCTCCTCCAGCGAGCACCTCAGGCAACAAATGAAGCAATGGTCACAGAGGGGAAAAAAAATGTACAGAATGATGTAACCAGAGCCTGTACCATAATATCTGGCACATACAGAAGGAAGAGGTTGCACAGTGAGCCTCAACTGTGGCACTTCCTAGCCGCCAAGTGCTTAGTTTTGCAAAGTCAGTATTTGAAATGTAGCTTTTCATGTGCTCAACCTCGTAACTAAGGTTTGATTAGCATATTTGTGACAAGCTCTGCACAGATGAAATTTGACAAAAGTGATTTTTGGGAGGTAACTTAATAAGTAGGACCACATGTTGCTTTGTTTTAGGAAGCCTTAATCTGGCTTCAGATTTTCCGGTCTACCTCAATGAGAGGTGGAAATGGCAGCCTCCACATGTCTACAGGCTTCCGCTGTAAGCAGAGTGAAATCCTTACATAGAGAACAAGTGTTGTCACCTGTACCTGCACAACTGACTGTGGGCACAATGCCATTCATGCATATATATTATAAATGCATATTATATATGTTTTTAAGCATATACACAGGATATCTAGAGAAACACACATCTTCAACACTTAAATTTCCAAAGTAATTTTGAATTTTCCATATGAAAACTTTACAGGGGAAGGGCTTGCTTCCTATCTGTCTCCCCCTGCATGCTCTCCCAAATCAGGTATCTTATTTCACCAGGCTAGAGCTTCAGAAATATTCTGGAAAAACAGAACATGGACTACCATGCAATCTCACTTATCACATTTCTTCTGCTAGCAGCTTTGCTGGGATTGTTAGCAAGCAAACTGTCAGCACACAGTAAAGAAATATCGGTGCAACACGCCAGGCTCACAAAGCACAGGCCTAGATCCTGCCCTTCGCTACAGATGAAGTTCACGGGGGAAAGGGAATAAGGACTCTCTTCTTCCATCTGCCCTGAATGTAGCAGCGAGGCAGGATTCCAACCTAGCACTCAGGAGAGTGCCAAAAAAGGGACTGGCTACTGTGCTGGCTGCCACCCCAGGGCCCCAGGGGTGTGAGGCCCGCCAGCTGTGGGGTGGAGCCGTGCCCCCAGCCAGCTACAGCCTCTGCTTCTGTCTAGCCTGCTGGCTCAGCTCATGTAATGATCGTTTTAAGAAAAGCAATATTGTGCAGTTCATCTTGCGGTGCAGGTGTTCACCTTCAGCTATCCTGTGCTGGCAGAGTAGCTCCTGCAACACACACGGCTGCGCTCGCCTGTCTTGCCCACCCCTCAAAGTGCAGCACCTAGAAGATCCTCAGGTTAGCTTTATTCTTGAAAAAGGAAATGCTTAGGAAAGAAAAGCTCTTGCCTGAGTACAGGGAGGTTGGATTTTTAATCAACCTTCCTCCTCACACCAGCTCTGTGCAAAGATGTGATACAATTTGGCAAACTCAGTACAACTGCCAAGCCGAGATGAGCCTCAGCAACTCTAACTTCATTGACGCAGAAAGGAACCTGGGGAAGAACCAAAGCTCTCTGCAGAGAAAAACCCCAGGGACAGTTATAATCAGCAGAAAATTCAGTCTAAACAAGCTGCTACTTGTTCACATTGAGGTCACAGTCCCTGTTCAGAGAGGATGAATTCAGCTGGTAGCAGAGGATGGTCCATGGCCTCTTGTGAGTCTAGTGGCAACAGACCCACAAGTCATCAGTGCTGGGTATCCCCTGCAGCCGCAGGGGTGAAGGCGTCTGTCCCAGGGCAGAGCTCCGGGTGCTCCTACTTGCACCCATGTCTCTGCCCTGCAGCTGGTCAGGAAGGACTCAGATGATCAACCTGCCCCGGTGATGCCCAAGTGTTTTCATTCCCTGAAAAATAAATTCCCCGGGTTTAAACAACATTAGGTGTGTGATATTTTTTATTATTGTCTGGACATACATATTTGAGGAGGTTCTAATAAGCAGACCACTTCCCTCTGACTTTTATTCACAGGCACTAGCCATCTCTGCTTTTTAAAACTCAATAATTTGTTTGGTTTGCTGTAGCGCAATAAAACTTCAGGCAGGTGAAACTACTATTCAGTCCTTTTAAAATAGTTCATAAAAATGCATTAAAGGACTATGAACTGAGTTACAGACTACCAAACAGTATTTTGACCTCTCCTAACATCCCCTGTAGTAGAATCTCACTGCTGCCAAACAAATACTGATTAGTCTCCAAAGAATCCCACCCAGAAGTGGAAACAAGTGCAGAAAAATATTAACGGACCTGTCCAGTACCACAAAGCAAGACAGTCACTGAGTTGGTAACAAAACCTTGATATCATGACTCCATTTTGGAGCTGAACAATAAATTCAGCCTTTTTCCAGAGGCGTCCTATTACAAAGTTGTCCCAAATGCTAAAGCAAGATTCATATACTTGGACAAAACAGAAGTTTAGCCATTTCACATTCTTTTTTCCCCTGTTTTCTTCTTAGTTGCTACTGATTACATATGACACATATATTAATCCAACTGAAGTGGAGGAATGTAATTTACCCTTACAGGTGCAGCCATATACAAACCACATTCACTTGGGGAGAGCTTGTTCTTGCCACATCTTTGCAGCTAAGCTGGGACTACACTGGGCTTTTATCCCATTTGGAGCAACAGATCCCACATACATAATCACATTAGTTCTCGTGTAATTTTTTGACCTGGAAGTAATCCAAATTTTCATCTGCAAAAGGGTGAACTATGGCCAGTTGTAGGATCTGAAATTTTTACTGCTAGGCAAGATCTTTTCTGCTCTTGTATGTCAAATTTTGAAAAAAATGTAAATGCTTCATTGAGCTACAAACAATGAAAAAAGGTGTTCTGCCTGCCATCAAACCCCACTGTTAAAATATTAACACAATGTAAATATTGTAACGTTGAGGAAGTACACTGTGTCAGTACTTCCTGGCACCGTACAAGAGCTTCACTGTTCACTGCAGTCCCTGCTGTTAGTTTTAAACACGCACAACTTAAACAAGGCATGTGAGCTTCTCCAGTCCTGGTGTGGAATTGCAGAGAGGCAAAATCTTACCGTAGGTTCTCTCTGGTCTAAAATCCAAAGTATTAAAAAGAATCCTTGAACCCAAACAATTATGCAAATGTCAGAACTTCTGAGGCAAAAATATTCCACAGGGTCTTTCAGAAGTCCTGGCATCTTGCTGCCAAACATGGAAAGATCTTTGGCTATGCACTGTTCTCCCCTTCCTCAGAGAAGAAAAACAAGCTGCAAATGCCCACCAATGCCAGAAGCCTGAAAGCCCAAGTTATTCCTCATGGCAAAAGTCCCATTTCCCAGATTTGCCAGTTAAGCACATTACTTGCAATTGATTCCCTCTCTCAACTGACTGAATAAGCATCATGTGTGTAACAAAGAGAATGAAGCAGCTACCTGCCATTAGGTAAGCCAGATGTTGCGAACAGGTCTTAAGCTGTCTAGCTGCTGTAATTATGTATTTGTCATGGAAGTGTCACGGAAAAGAAGCACAGCTTCATAAAACAGTGAAGACAGAGAATGACCTCTCTATAGAAAACAAAAAACTGTTCATACTTGCAAAAAGTCAGTAGACTTGTTCTAGGTGGACCTGGGGGCAACTGGAAGAGTTCAGAGCAGGATTTCACTCTGCCGGCTTTGGTTAATACAAGGTAAAATCCTGCCACTGACAAAGCCAAATATGGAAATAGCATAAAGCCTTGAAATCTGAAGTTACCGCTATTCACACTTAGAGGCCTCACTGTGTCACGCACTGTGGCATGTCTGACAAAGACCGTCCTTGTCCCACAGACCTAATGAGCTAAATTCAAAACAGCATGAAGTATCAGGAAAAAAGAACTAAAAGTGTGAAATGTCTAATATTCTGGAAATGTCTAATCCCAGCAAAACTTGATGGCTAGGGTTTCAAGAAATGAGTTCTACATGTTGTATTATGACAAAAGAAAGGTGTAAATACAGCTTCATGCTACCACAGGAAATACAAGTAGTCCAAACTGTCACTGGCTTTCTAAAATACACTGAATACATGGCTTATTCCAGATTTAAAGCACCTGCTGCTCCTGAAGCTTTCTCACCTTTCAGACATTCCCATATACAAATGGGAACTAAAATAACTTGTACAATGCCCGCACGGGCCAGTCAAAGTATCAGATAAGCTTTATTCTTACGCATGGTAAGAAATTGCCCTGGGGGTTAACACAGATTTTTCACTTAATTTTTAACTTACTCACAGAACCTTATTCTGGAAGAGCTCCCTCAGCCATGTATCCAACTGCATCATCAGATTTGTATATGGCCAAGACTACAACAAAACGCCCCTCCCCCCAACATTTTTTCCCATGTCAGTTCATATGCTAAGAAAAAGCACTATCAATACAACACTTAGTCAGACACTTTATCTTTCATCTTACTTAAAAGGGGAGAAAAACTCTTGAGAACTCAGTGCACATTCAGTATATGTAATGGGCATGAGAGCGCTACAAAAAGCCTAGGAACAGGACATCATTCCAAAACTGAGCTACTTACTGTGAGGAGGGTTGTTCATTTGTTTGTTTTTTAAAGATAAACAGGGATTTTTTTTGGTCTGTTTCATGAAATATTATAGCTAAGATCCTTCTCCGCTTCCATAAATGGATGTTTTTCTTACTCTCAGTGGGTGGTCTCAGAGTTTTGACAGAGGAACATCACAAGCTAAAAACATAGGATGCTACAGAGATAGCCCACCTGCAGTGGTGGTGGATGTGAAGGGGGAGAGAAAAGGTGATTGCAAAGGCCAAAACAGACTGTGGTGGGGGAAATCAAAGGTCAGAAATGTATTCACAGCCCTAACAATGGGGGAGCCCTGGTGAAATGAGCAGCCAAAAAGCACAGATACATTAGGAAAACAAGGGATACAGAAAAGCGGCAAAAACATTAGCTTTCACTTATGCTGTTATCAATTTTTTTTTTTTTTAAAAAAAGGTCTGAATAAGAAATTCAGACATAATGCTTGGCATTCTCTTCAGTGTTGTTAAAGTGTTTTGAAAACTCATTTCTTTTACATTTCTATTTTATGCTAGACCATTTAATGAAACAAATCTTCCTTTAAAAACTCTGGTGCAAACTGTACATCAATGCAAACACCTGCTACTACCTTGTGTATTGCTTGGTTTCTTACCTGTTTTCTACAAGAAAGTCTACCACGTATTTCTTCAGGCAGTAGAGATGGGCATCCATCAGCCCTGTTCTGATGTGCATTCTGGGGTGTCTGGAAAAGAAAAAAAAAAGAGGAAAATCAGGATTTTTGCATGGCCGTTTACTAGAGTTTGATTTCACAATTAAGTCAATGATTAGTGAAAAGTGTGCAAAGGCAGATCTGTTCCTTTCCATCTACTGCTGGATTAACAGAGGAGACAAGTGCAGGCTGCCATTAGTGGACTGTGTCTATAAACTTACACCTGCTAGCCCTGGGCTGATTTGCTGCGAAAAGAAAACACCTCCTCCAAGGAGTCATTACTCCTGCTACATCTTCTTATGTAAGTGGAAATTGCACATTACTGGGCAGGAAGCCAAAGTAATGGGCCCAGAGTGCTAAAAGTTACAGTGGGTAATGTCAGGGTACAATAATTCAAAGCTTCTGGCTAAGTGCCTGCCTTAATATGCAAGGCTGTGCATGTTCTCCTAGCAAACACAACAACACTACTGTATTTTTTCCAACACTTCCTGGAGGGGAACAGGGAAAGGAGATGGGGTCTGCTCACCTTTCCTACATTACACATTACAAATAACTGCCACAGCTCAGTTACAAAGCCCAGTAAGATGAAGAAGATCAGTAAGACTCCGTCTCATCATTAGCCAAACAATGGCACACAGGGAAGTCTTCCCTTTCAGACCAGTGGCAGGTGAATATTTCAGAAACTCTGAAATCTCCAATAGCTTTGATATTTTTAAGAACAAAGTTTTAAATCAGAAATACTCATTGATTACTTCTATTACTTCTCTTTTTGCATTCTCTGCTGCTAGTGGAAACCCTTTTTGGCACCTGTCTCAAAGCAACTAGGTATTTTATGCCAATACTACTTTCCGTTCCACACACCTGTAGCCTCATTTACGTGTGTTCTGGCTGCCTGAACACTTGCCATTGGTTCTCAGGACAGAAAAGCCACAAGAATATTTATCTTGCAAATTAAATAATGACAAAACACAACAGTCAGGGACTACATTGGGCTGTTCAAGAGATCTGTACCTGCACTCACAGTCCAGGGGCTATTAGGAAGAGAAATTTCAATCCACACCTGAAATAGTCTGTTTTCATTTTTCCTCCTTTGATGACTGTATTTCATAATGAAGTTTGAATATATCTTACCAGTATATTCCATCCAACCTTTGTTCATTTATTCCAGAACACCCTAAAGTCAGACGTTGGTGATCATGATTACTTTTGTTATTTAGTTAGCTCAGCAGAGAAATCACTCACAACTTGGGCATATGTAGATATATGCAGTAAACCAATACTAGACTATTTAGTAACATCAAAGCTAACGAGAATATCAGGTGTTCTAGTAAGACCTTTTTCAGTGTATTTCTCAATTAATGCATTGAACTACCAAAGTATTTAAGTCTTAAAATTTTATAATTTAGGTGGCATTTCTCAAGCATGTCATTCAATTCAGCTAAGTGTATTATTGACTTGAACAAAATTCTTTAAGTCCCACTTGCGAAGGAAAGCTCCTATAATAGTAGCACACACTTTGCAGTAAAGTATGTGGTACTAAAAAATGATATATGCACTTTCAGTAGATTACTTCATTAACAAAACATGAGCTCACCTAGCAATGCTCCAGTACTGATGTTATCAGTGGCCCAGATGTTGCTATGGAAGTCAGCCGAAATAGCAATGCTCCTTATGCAACAAGGATAGGGAATCCACTAATTTTAATGAGGTCTTGCAGTTGGAAGTCATCAGACTCCCGCCTGCTCTGCATCCTGAGGATGATTTCCACATTTTGTCTGTTTATGAGAGGGAGAATTTTCGTATCTTCTCTGACAAAAAGGCTCCCTCCCTTGTATTTATATTATGAATATAACAGTTTATTGAAATGGGTGAAAGAGACAAATGTAAAGAAATGGAGAAGGGAGGAAAGCTGGGAAAATGAGCAAAACAATGGAACGAGGCAAGAAACATGTAAAAAAACCAGATATGTATGTAATGTGGGAAGGAAAGGGAAAAATAGGAGGAAACCCCCAATTCTTAACTTGAAGATGACAAACAGGACACTGTTTAGTGCCAGAGTCTTCTCTCCCTATTCAAGATCTATCACAATCCCCCTTAACAAGGCAGTAGAAGGCTGCAAAGGCTAGACATCAAGCAGAGAAGAGTGTAAAACAGGAATTCCTCAATAAATGCTGGTTCTGTTGCCAGTGTCCGTGCGGCTTTCACACATACCATCTCCCTACCTGCAAACTGGAATAACACCATTTAGCTACACCGCAGGACACTGAGGATTTGCAGGCTGAAGCTGGCATCTGCATGCAAGCATTGTACGAAGTTTTTGTGTAGCTAAGCAACTTTATAACAAAGTTATACAAAATGAGTGCAAGTGGACAGACAGTAGCACAGTGCTATCCTAGCTGCGGCTCCATCACACACACAAAAAACCCCCCACAAAAACCAGCCAGACAACAAGATGTACTGAAACGCCACTCTGAGTTAGCTTGCAATGCAGAATATACTAACAATAACAGAACATCATGCTGGACAAGAGGGAGGTCCCACAATGAAAATCCTCTGAAATACAGACCACCTAAGTGATTTGCAACAGAATAGTCCCATAGATTAATATTATAATCACAGTTTCAAAGGTCAAACAGGCAAGTTTGGGCACATGCATAAACAAAGCTGCGATTTCTGTAAACCAGACTCAAGGAGAGAATAGCCACGCTAAACCAGACTGATAAGAGCGCTCTATCATAACAAGCCACTAAAGATGACGCTAATTTTCATTGACTAGTGCTTAAACCAGTTTATCTTCAGGTAAAAGCAAAGGAGCCAAATAATCTAACAGATAACAGCAAACTCCATCACCATTTCAAATGAGCATCTGGTTACTAATATCGAAAGCCACACTCTCTTCTCATGCCTCTGATCTCCCACTCCATCAGCTAATCTTCACAACATATGAAAAATGAGCCTGTCGCAAGGAACAGCTGATACGGAGGGAATCAAATAATAAACAATGCATGTGCCGAGAGCTGACGCACCTAGACTTATCGCTCTGAGGGAGATAATACAGAAGGCTTTTAATTATATCATCAAAGCACAGGAGAAGGTACAAGGAGGGGCTGCCTGCAGATGGTTAAGTGTTAATGAATGCCGGGTTGGGTGGTTTATCAAAAGAAAAAGACGGGATATATATCTGAGAGGGTCACCCTTGAGATGAAAGTTGTAACAGCCATTGTTGGAGCTCTTTAATGAGCGAGGAATGTCAAATGTGAACGCTCTAAGAATCATACCAATTACTAAATGAACGTCGGTTCAATCTAGCAAATGTAATCAAGCACAAGTCATTAAAATACATGGTAAAGCTCCCATTGGCGCTGCCACTATAGTGTCTATTATTGTCTGTGCTCCCATGCAAGGGAGGGGGCTGCTCCCAGTTGTAAGCTCTGTGTGTTATGTTAAGTGACGGCAGATTTTAGCCCTAATGATGAGGCACGGAGGGCTCCCTGTCAGAAAGTCGACAATGAGGAGACTTGGAGAGATCTGAGGAGAAGTCAAGGAAAGATCAGCAATTAAAAGAGCAATTTCAAAGAATTCAACTTAATGTGTAAAATTAGCTTTTATCAGCACATAATTCCACAAAATCCTGACTTGGGATGAGAGTGCATAAAGGTCTGCAAGAGTCCTTAGAAAGGTCTGTGCCTGTAATTCCTGACACGCCATTGTGAAATAATAAGCAGTACTAACAGGATTGATGCACGCTTCGTACATGGCATTGCTTTGAAAGTGGAGCCCGGAGCTTTTCTCTTCCCTGATAACCTCTCTCAGGATTTCCTCCCTCAGGGAAATCAACCACTGATAGAGCAAACTTCCCTTGTTTAAAGGCAAAAAGATGGACAATTGTTTCGACTGTAAACTAATTAAGAGAGATTACCACCAAGAGCTGGAGGTTCAAACCAGCCCTGCACTCCCACTGACAGTGTGATAATGCCAGGCTAGGGTCAAAATCATAAATCTGAAGGGAGCACACACAGTGCTTAAAGCCAAAAAGCCTCTCTACTAAGCATGGGATATTGCCACATTAACCTCACCACCTCACAAATAAACTAGCTGAGAAAGAGAAATCCCATTCCTTTAACTTCATACAGCTGTTGACGGAAAATATGAAGGTCTTTAAATAAGCTCAAGGACCTGAGGCTGTCCATACTCTAACACTAATCCAAGCAATGACACAAAAAAAATCCAATCATACCTGCTATTAACCTGGCTCCTGAACAAATATCTGAATTACATCCATGGTGGGCTTATTGGGTATTAGTTCATCTTCCTCCCCATCCCCCCAAAATAAATAAATAAATAAACAACAGCACAATAGTGCAAACTATGCATTCCACACTCATTGCTTTTCTAGTTAATTGCATGCACCTCACAGTCTGTGTAGCCAAACAGACTACCAGTTCTTCCTATCCCCCACACTATGTACTGTATTCTTGTGCGAAGGAGCATGCCATCCAGTTCAAACACACACTGCTGACCCCGGACTGTCTGCATGGAGGTGGTGTTCTCATGCTGATATAGAGCCAGGGTACAGATCAACACCAAGAGAAGTCTCAGCGTAAAAGCTGCCAGACCACCTTTAATGTGTCAAGCATTCCTACTTTAAAGGAAAAAAAAAAAAAAATCCCTAAATCGCATTGCTCATTTACGGGACAGCCCTTGGCTGTAAACTCACTAATAATAAAAGACCACTGTTACGTTGGCTCTTCAAAAATCCCAAACACCTTATGACCTTAGTATTTTTTTTTCTTTTTACACAGTGCTTTTGGCCAAAAAGATCCCAAAGCCCTTAGCCAAATGAATGTCCCCACTGTGTCCCAGGCCTCCTTTGCCCACCAGTGAAATGCTGCCACCTCCGGGCTGATCCACGGCAGCTGTAGCAGCGCAGGCCGGGCCCCCCCACCGCTGGCGGGGCCCCTGCATGGCTCTGCCCTGCGCCCCTCTGCTGCCGGGCTGCAGAGGAGGGGGAGCGGAGTGCAATTAGAGGATGGAACAATTCGTTCAGTTCTGGCTATAAGGAATACGTTGGTGATGTGAGAGAGCTGGCAAGGAGAGGAAAGGGGCACAGAAAAGCAATCAGACAATATTTCAAGACTGTGTAGGCTACTACGAGGTGTCTTACAAAACGTGCTGTGGGCCCTGGGTGACCCTGGCCTCTGCTTCACAGGTCAGAGGCACCCCCTCCCTGCTTCCCTTCCTCCGGTTTTGTAACAACCCTATTTACAAAGACAGGAGGGTAAGACGCACTTTGGTCCCTTGAGGACTGGCAAGGGAGGACACATTCGCAGCAGCTTCACATCAGCTGCCTGGAGGCAGCTCTGGTACCTACCCACCGATCCACCCTCGTGGCCACTGCTTCTAAAGAGACACTGCATCAGGAACGGGAAGTATTTTCCAAATGAAAATGTTTTATTGATCTAATGACCTAAGTTGCTTGAAAGTCTTCCGAATAATAAATATTTTTCATTTAAAACCTTCACCACATGCCATTTTTCTTTGTTGTGTTATATTATTAATATCCCCATGAGACTATAATACAAACTATGAACCTACTTCTGACAAAAACATGCTGAAAACTTTTTGGTAAAGGAACCAACTTTCACTGAAAGCCAAAGATTAAATCATTTTCTCTAGTATAAAAGAGTACAGGTTAGCAGTCAGAACTCAGGATTAATATTTGTTCAAGGTCAGTAATGGTTTACAGTAAGCCTGTGTGACCTCCCATAGAAAAGAGTCATTATCTTGGCACCAACACCATGCTTTAACAGTAACATCTCTCTTGACTTCGACGCTGAACAGTGAGGGTGCTGACGGCTGTGTGGAGAACTCATCCCATGACCTTATATAAAATGTTTTTCTTCATCCTGCTTCAGCTTCCCCATATGAAAACGAGAACAAGAGTAATTCCTCACCCACCCCAAGTCCGAGGTGCACTCCCTGAGAGGCGCACAGCCACGTCACTGGATGCACGTGTATCCCCCTGGGAGCACACCAGACACAGTTGCTGGGGAAAGCACATCCCTAAACTTGGTTTTAAGGGTCCTCTCTGCCATAGTAAGTGCTAACAGCTGTAGGAAATAATGTAGGGGCCAGGATCCCCACAACCTCTCTACCCCTTTCTCTCTTTCCCCATCCTCCACTGAAAATACAGAGAAAATGCAAATATTTTATCCTGGAAACTTTCATACTAGACTCAAGTCTGCTAGAATAGCTCAATTGCTATGTAGAAATTGGGAAAGCAAAAGAGAGAGACCAAAATGATAATAAGTCAGGAGTTTGGTGTGAACAGAAGAGAATACACTGCGAAGGAGGGTGGGGACTCCCAGAGACATTATTAATACGTTTTTCCCTTGAGCTCTGGCAGCTACTTGTTCTATACACAGAGGAAAAGGATTAATCAAGCTTTGCATGTAAAGGTTCTTTCTATGGTGTGCCAAAATATTTAAAGCAGTATATACAAAGTGTAAGCCTTATTATTATACACATTCAATGTAATCATCTTCTGCTACAGTTAAGGCCAGGATGACAATGAAGTAGATTATTGTGCACTATAACCAATTCAATTCCAACACAACGGGACATGGCTTAGTCACTTGGTTCAGATCTGGTATTTGAGCTTATTTTTCTTATGCTGGGCTAAACTGTGATTTAAGAGATTTAATCAAGCTTTGGGAAATGCTTTCTTTGCTAAAGAAGGAGAAGTCTGCACCTGGCAACCCTAATCATTTCCAATTTTCAGCTCATTTTGCTTCCTGCTCAGTGAAAATTCACCTTAGTAAATAATTGTTCCATAAAATCACCAGGGCTGAAAGAATGACAATACATAAGAGGAACAAGTTTTAAGCAAACAACTGAAGCTGGAGGATTGTACAGAGGCTACTGAAGAACAGCAGCTCCTGCTGATCCCTCCTACGCTAGTTCCCAAAGGGCTAAGCAGTAGACATATGATATATTTTCTTAAATCAAATAATTACAGTAAATGCATGGGAAACAGTGAAACTGAATACTAGGTCAAAGCTGTAGGACACTAGCAATATATAGTTTAAAAACAGCAAGGCTGCCACAATTTCTTTATGTCACTGGCCTAGACTCAAAGGCAAACAAAATGGTGTTCGGCAGCATGACTGGCTGATTGCAGCCTTGCTGGATAAGGCTCCAAAGACCTTCTGTGCCTCTCAGGTGAGGTGGGTCTTACTAGGGGCTAGAGCTTAAAATCTATGATCTGCAAAATTTTGGGATGTAAGGTCATCTCATACCTCCAGACTACTAAAGCACACGGGAAAAGGACCCCCCCCCCCACCCCCCCCTTAAATTCCAAGTAAAAGCAGACGTGGAAAAAACAAAGACGAAATAAGCATTATAAGCATCTCCTTTTATTTTACAGCACCCAGTACCAAGACAAACTGATGCTGGTCACACATACCTTTGGATTTCCCACTGTGAAATGGGATTTTCCCATGAAAACCACCTACTTCTGCACCATCAATTTATTAAAATTAAAAATCTCTCTTTAAACGTGTTACTGTGCATAGGCCATACCCGATCACTAACTGTCCTTTGCTAGGATCTCACCTTGACAAGCAAATGGGCTCTTACACTGAAGGTTGGTGTTTATGAGTCTTTCTTTAGAAAGTATTTGCATTCAAAACAGCCTGATAGGAGTCCAATAGCAGGTCGGAAGGGGAGAGGAAGGGAAGAGGAAGGGGAGCGGAAGTGGAATAGATGTTGTATGTTAAAAAAAAGTGTCTGATTCCACCCAACACTTACAGTCTAGAAAACAAGAAGACACAAGCCTTAAATCCAAAGATGGGAAGAATTCAAGTGTTACTATTTAACTTATCAAAACCTACCCGAATCCAGCCCATGCAGGATGTCCTCTGCAGTAAATCTGACAATGCTCATTTCCTTCATCTACAGTAAATGAATTCTACTTAGCTCCTGCTCCTCGAGGGTCTGTACTTTCCTCAGATGGTGCTTTGACCTGTGTTTCCTTTTGATTTCCCCCTGAAACATACTGCTTCTGTCTCACTTTTGATTCATTACAAGGTTTTACAGTCGTACCTATTCCCATCTCAACTCCATTGAAACCTGGACAGGTTTCACAGTAACCACACTTCATCCTAATGAGACCCCAACAACTCCAAGTGTCACATATTTAACCTATTGATGAAAACAGCTCTATCTAGGTCAGAAATTAAAGCAGGCACAGAACTTGGCTTTGCCGCCACTGCACAGGGAGCCTGGCTGTGACTGCCATGGCACAGGCTGCTCCACATCTCAGCCATTCTGAACTGGTACATAGAAGAAAAATACATTTTAGGGGAAACCATGCTAAGGCGTCAGTGGTCAGACTTGATAAATCCTACTTCCCTACAGAAAAAGAGAGGGGTTTCCTGACTTGGCTACACTGAAGTCATAGCTCAGCCCGTGTATTTAGATACACCCTCAGACACATGCTAGTCTGGATTGAGGGCAACATCAACCTTGAGCCATGAGATTTTGGGACACAGAGCCACCAGGGCTCAGGACAACACGAGCATTAGAATACAGCCCAATTCTGCAGTGAAGAAATACCCCAAGTGATAGGTAATACCACACAAGAAATACAGAGATACTTGCATTCTTTTCTAGTTTAGCAGAACCTATTTGTCAGCTAATATTTTGACAGTATCAAATAAGAATTTCATTAAAATAACACCTTAACATTAAAAAATGTAGCATTCTTTTTGCAGAATGACAGTAGAATTCAAAACCAAATGAGAACTGAAGTCAGCCTGAAGCCACTTGCAGACATCTCTCGCCTTTTCAAACCAGAGGAACTTTATGAATAATTATTTTAATAGATAGCTGGCGGTTTAAAAAACACCATCAGAAATACCATGGGATGATGAACGCAAGTATCGGGGGGGGAGGGGAAAAAAAGACAAGACACAGAAAAATCTATCGTTACCACAAGAAAAGCTTAACATGCACCCAAAGTCCAAATTTGCATTTTTTAAAGAAGTAATTACTGTGGTTACAACCACACGGTATTAATTTCTGGTTAGACCAGATTACTCATGATTTAAAATTTCCAGATTTGTTAATAGCTATAACAGAAGCTGTAGCATCATATTACTATAAGAAACTGAGCTTACACCTAAAATGCTTTCAGGAGGATGCTAAAGTTGGAACACTACAGCATTAAGCCCAACTGAACAAAAATGTGCACTGTGCTGAGGACAGAGATAGATTTCAAAAAAATCTCTCTCTCATCTTTCACCCATTACTAGGACCTGAATAACAGCTTAAAGGTTGGGCCAGAGGAATTTAACTCCTTTTGAACAGTGATGATACGGCAATTAGAATATCACAGTGGACAGAAGAAAATCCTGGTGAATTCAATGCAGTGAGATAGTACGTTTGAGAAGTAGGTCAGCTTCCTTCCCTGGGATGGTTACTGCTGACCGAGAAAATTCATGCAGACAAGACTGCTGCTCGCACAGCCCAGCACGTGCTAACACACTTCATACAGTAGGTGGGAGCTGCCTTTATAATAAAAGACAGCCACTGTTCATTTAAAAACCAACCAACCAAACTAAAAAACCCATGTTCCTGAAGGAAAAGCTGTCTGGACAGCTAAGACGACACTGCTTATCTGTGTATTTTCACAATTTAAATACTTTTTTTTTTTTAACTGCAGTTATAAAGTCCAGTTTTTGGCCAAAATTACAAGTATTCTATTGCTGTGATAAGGAGACATCAGCACATCACTTGTCTGGAGATCGTGTGTCTTCAGCAATGAAACAGATAGGAGAAATGTCATTAATCTAGACTTAAGTGGGCCCTGATAATGAAAGCAGTCGTAGGGAACCATTTTCACCACTGAACACAAGCTGGTATTGAAAAGCAAGAGGGAAGACAGCAACTGAAGCCTCTATTTCTTATGCCACCTGTGGTAGTGATTTAAACCTCACAGCCAAGAAGCAATAAACTGGCCACGGCAAGTAAGAGTTGAGACACCTCCCTAAGTTGCTCCTAGAACAGCTCTCTGTAGAAAGACCAGGATGGCAACACATCCAACCCTTTTCCTTTACAAGGCTAAACCCATGGCAGGACAATTTCCTCATCTTGAAACACTTAGCCCAACAGAAAGAAAAAGAAAATGGGTAGTGGATGACCTGAAGATTATCATTTACGGCAACCTCAAATACTATTAAAACAAAACTATTTCTATTCCCTTCTTGCTTGGAAGAGACTGGGACTATTCCATCTGTGGTTGTGGACTGTTTCAGTATTATCCAACTGCATAAACCGAACTAGTTTCAAAATTAAGTTTTAAATATCTTGAGGTTTATAGGAATTAAAGAAGGAAAAATTAAATTTGAAACTCTGCATGTTTACTAGCACTAATTAAATATGCCAGATTTCTGGGCAGGCTTCCTAGCCTGTGGCTACTACGTTACTGGCTTGTAAAACAGTCAACAAGTACAAGAGTACAAAGCACAAATACAATAACAGAGATTTCGTGTACAGTCCTGCCCTTAGTTTGTAAAGAAAAAATGTATTAGAAACAATCTGTAACTATAAAGACCTGTGCTAACCCTCTAGACTATATTAACAACATAAAAAAAAGCCAAGTCTACCTTGGTTGCTTTGTGGAGAACAGTTAAAAATAAAATCAGAGAGAAGTAGGAAGCAATAAGCATAACCAAAATGAACAGGAAGCCTTAAAAGACTAGTTTACTTCTAAAAATCCCATGCTTCTGGGCTCTGCTCTCAAAATAATTTGCTATTAAAAATAAAAGGAAATTTTTGCACTTCAGCAGAAGAGGTGGGTCTGATTATTCACACCAAGGAAGTTGTGCTCCTCACAAATAGTGGATTTTATGATTATATTGGAATTCACTAGAAAATAGGTTTATTCCAAAGTGCTGGAATTTCACATTTAATGGGAGCAAGGGCCATATTCATAACCATACAGTCCATTTAGACTTTAATCTTTTAAAACAACTACTATCTTTGAATTCTACATTTTAAAGGAACCAGCACAATGATCTCACAGTGTATGAGGAAGCTACAAACCAACCAAGAAAGAACCTCAGATGCCTAAAGCCAACCTCAGATAGACAGAGCCTCTGGAGACTGCTCTTCTCAGCACACAGCTGAAATGAAACAGCATCAAATGCAGCGGCATCTGCATCATCCCCAGGTAGGCAGGGGCAGAAGCAGGGACAGTTCGATGCCATGGCCTAAATGCTGTTCTTTGCACATCCTTCTTTCAGGAAAAGCTCCTGATTTACTTTCCATGGCTGAAGCAGCCCTTTCTACAAAAGCGGCAAACACCTCTTAATGAAGAAACACTTGAGGACAAGTCGCTGCCTTGACAGCTTTAAAATGAACAGCCTTTCACAGCAACTCAAATTAACGTGTGTTCCCACTGTACAGTAGCCTTGCTCAGCTTTAAGGAAACCAGGAATTATGCTTCAATAAAAATTCAGCCACGCAAATATTCTGCTATAAAAAGAGGCATAAACATATAACTCTCCAACTTCCAGAATCACGTACATGAGGCAAAGGAAAACGATATAAAAATAACTAGGTTTTTGTTTACATCTCAGATTTACAAGAGCAATTCCAGAAACTAAGCTCTTCCACAGAGGCATTGATTTAATTAGCCTGCATAGCTTTGGACCTCTGACGTACATTGATAAAAAAGAAACAAATACATAATGGATACACACAAAATCGTTTCCTAAACTTTTTCTATGCCCAGGTGCAGGTAAGAATTCTCAAACACACTTTCATGGGCTCTTCCTTACATGCAAATGATATTTTTTTAAATATATACAAACTATGTATGTTTTCAATTAAAAGCATTACTGGATTGACTGCATCATATATTCTTGCAAACTAGCCAAAAACAAATACAAACTGAAGCCCTGAAGGAATTTTTGGAAGCACAAACCATACAGCACAACAGTTCTACTTCTGGCAAGATCACCTCTCCTTTCAAAACGAAGCTAGGAGTGACAGCAGTGTAAAAACATGCTGTCATTCAACAATTAAATAACTACATCAATGAACAGCAATCAGAAATAATAAAAAATTTAACTGGTGAAAATCTCAGCTTAGCAAGTAAGCACAAAATGATCAAGTAAGAGCAGAGCACTTGCTTCTTACTTTTTGATAACTGTTAATCTCAATTTTGGGTCTTCTATTCAACTGGATGACAAAATTAGTTCCCCAGAAATGTGAACAGAGGACACAAACAGTGGCAGTGAGGGGGACATTTCTGTTCAAGATAACAAACAGGACTACTAAGAATGGGTTCTCATACACTTTTTTCCCACTGTATTTTGATCCACATCAGTACAGACTTTGTCTGCTTGTCCTTCCTCATGTTAGATTTAAAAGCCAAACCATCCCAGAATTTTGGGAATAAATATTTAACTGTAAGTGTAAACAAGATGATACTATCCACTTTTAGAGACAATTTGGAAGTTCAAGTCAGTGCCCACCTCCAAGGAATGCTTCTGAGCAAATGATCAATTTTTCTCCTCCTTACAACTTCACCTAATTCTCCATACCCATGCTCTACCCAGCCTGCACCAAGCAGGGATCAACAAATTTGACCAGTCAACTTACACTCAGAAATCAGGTCAGCCTTTGCAAAAATATGGCCCCAACATCTTTCACTTGTATACAGTGCAGCTGTCCTTGACTGTCCCATGTGCATAGCACACAACTGGCTGTGACCTTGAATCCCTACAGCGCAGCACACCTTCCCCAAATCCCCATTCATTACAATTGTTTTGATGCTGAGCAGCTCAGTTCAGCTCTCATCTCTTCACCATACAGTAACTTTTCAGGCACTGACCAATGATGAAAAACACTCACCAGCTGCAGTCAGTAGCTGCATGAAACAGCAGTATCTTAAGACACCTAAAGACTCTAGATACTTCCACTGAGACTTTACACTTAGGGCCCGTTTTCTTATTGTCATTGTAGGAGGAACCAAGACCAGGAGCAGATACACAGGCACAGGGCAGGTAAAGGACTAAAGCCTTCCTGAAGTCCTGAACTGAACCTCTGAGTCACCTCCACTGTGGCCACATGTTTTCATTTAGGAAATTAAAAAGTCAAAGGACAGGAGCGTCAAAGCAAAACTAACCTTCAAATGATTGTGCTGCAGTCTGCTATGAGCCTCCTCTCACTCAGACTCATGCTCAGTACTAGACACCTTTATCTGAGATGCACAAATTCACATCCTTGCATCCACACACCTTTCTCATATGCACAAGTTCATATCCTTGCATCCACTGCCTTCAAGATGGTGAATCAATAAGTTACAATTTCAAAAAACAGAAACGAAGGAACAGGTGAAGTGACAGACTTCTCTGCAGCAGGTTACTCAGCTGTGCTTCAGTTCTGGTGTTTAGCATTTCTTCTGTTCATAGCATTCTTGACTTACAGGTTCATCATGTCTTCATTTACGCACATGGCCTTGATGCGGCCACTTTTTAGCAAGGCCGTATCACCTTGTTCTATTACCATAACCCATAATTCAGAAAACATGAACTCTTTCTCTTTATGGTCAAAATTGTAATTAAAAAAGTGAAGAAGCAGATCACACACAGCAGCCCAAGTCAACTCAGGAGACGTTTTACCGCTGATCACTTGTAAAAAATGGTTGTCATGCTTTAAAACTGTTTAGGAGAAATCACAGACTCATGGAATGGTTTGGGTTGGAAGGGACCTTAAAGATCATCTAGTTCCAACCCCCCTGCCATGGACAGGGACACCTCCCACTAGCCCAGGTTGCTCAAAGCCTCATCCAGCCTGGCCTTGAACACCTCCAGGGATGGGGCATCTACAACTTCCCTGGGCAACTTGTGCCAGTGCATCACCACCCTCACAGTGAAAAATTTCTTCCCAAGAATAAATAAAAGCAGTAATAACAAATAAGAAATAAAAGCAGTTAGTCTTTGGAGGGGTAGCCTTCTAAAGGGAATAATTTTCTACTGTGAAAAGTAAGCTATCTGAAGAACTATAAAAGTAACTCTTATTTGATATTTGTATTTTGGTAGAACCTGAAGGTGCTGACCACAGCTGTACGCACCAGTAACAAAAACATAATTCTTATCTCAGAATTTAAAAGCTGCCGTCAGGTGGCCAAACTGGAAGTGGAGAGCAGCAAACAAATACAAGGATTAAGAAACATAAACCTCACTTTTTCTGCTTTATCCAGAGTAATATGGACTCAAGAAAGCCCAGATGATAGTACTGTTTCTGCATCAGAACTGGGCTCCTACTGAGTCCTTCTGGCACTTCCACAGCATGCCTGGAGCCCCCGCAGCACTCGCTAGCTCAGGAGCTGCTCTGCCCGCCCAGCCACGCCGCTGCCAGCCCAGCCCAGCCCTGGCACCAGTACAGCCCTCACATGTTAGCTCAGGTGCACTGCTACCAGCTGTGCCAGCCTCAAGCCAGCATTTGTAAAACCAGCTCGTGTGCACGCAAGGAACCACCTATCTACAAATTTGATTGTGTACACTCAGGAGTAGTGGCTTGGTAATGCAAAATAAAACATATTTCATTTTCCAATGTATGTCCAGTGCTTTTGAGAAACTGGAGAATGAGTACATTGGAAGGAAATTTGAGAAAGTGGAGTAGTAAGAATAGCAGCACATAACAACATAACGCACAATAAACTACATGATAATACATTTAAATACTACTGGTGTCTGACATGCAGAAATGCAAGTGCTAAAACTGAAAATCTAGGTTTAAATATGATCTGTAGCTCATGCCGTACGCAGCGTTACATCAGCTGCTTCCTGCAGGTCATTTTAACAAGTACTATTCTGATTCTAAATGTAGGAAAGCCAACAGTTAATACCTTGTACACAGAGCTGCATTTTACATTTACAGTACTGACATAAACATTCATGAGTTATGCCTCTATGAGACAGGAAAGGAATATTGTGTTAATTTTAAAAAAGCGAAGAAAGTATGAGAGACAAAGTGGACTTCTCAAGGCCACAAAACCAAGCAGAGAAGTAACAACTCCTTATATATTAATTACAAGACATTCTTAACGCAAACAGGTGATAGCACATCAATTCACATGTTAACTTTTACCCTTTCCAGTACCAGATCACCTGTAGAACAAGAGAACTCTTCCTCTGTAAACACAAGGTTTGCTTAATTACCAGTTCCCTACAACAATCAAACGGATTAACATTTCTGTTTTTTTCCAAAGACAAGAATAGATCACTGAGAAGTAAGGCCAGACAACTTTTCTGCAAACCCTTTAAGTCAACAGTCGTCCAGGACAGGAAAAGTAATTTTTTTACCCCAGGCAGGAGGTTATCCCTGTCACATACAAAAGCCTGGAATCTCTAAAACATCCCTAGTTATCATAGCCCCTTCTTTTCAGTTGACAACCATCAAGTGCACAGCAAAAAAAAAAAAAAAAGCCAAAGTCTACTTTGGTTCAGGTTGCTTCCTTCATATAATAACGTAAATCAGAAAACATCCAGAATCCTGCGTTCTAGAGCTACACAATCATGGGGTACACCTAAACCAAACACATTCAAAAGACAGATTCCTTACAGCTGAGATATATCTACTATTTTCTCAAAGGCTAAGATATAGAAAAACATACCAGCAAGCACTACTTTGTTTCGCTGATCTATCCTCTCAATAGCCAGAGGATACTTTTAACTACACTGACTTAAAGGAATCTAAATTGTATAAATCAATGTCTCAATTAACATTTTGTTTAGGAAGAGTTACGGAAGAGAAACAGAATGTAATCATTTGCTAGCACAGTGGCTCCAGAGGTCTGGGAGCGAGTGCAAGAAGGATGGAGTTGAATGTGCGAAGGGTCCATTATTCTTTCAATAGCGTCTGGTGCTGCAAAATACGTGCTTGCATACTTTCCTACTTGAAAAGCTTAAGTCTTCAGTAGCTCCTTGGTCTGGGAACATGGCAGGCACCCAAATGCTAACCCAGGGATCTAGGAAGGAGATCTACCTGAAGAACAATATTTTTCAAGTGGCCTTAGATGTGAAAAATGTCCATAAAGAGAAGTCTCATTCCCAAGGGATTTTATTCTTTCTGTCTGGCTGCTGTTTGTCAGGTGCCGTTCCCCACACACATCCCCAGCACATTCTAATGCAAGAATGGAGAGTGGGCCTCTCTGAAAATAATCACACTTGCTGAAAGACCTGCCCTGCATAAATATCTCCAACAACAGTACAAACAGAAATCAGCCTTCTTGCCCGATACTTCAGTTGAAATTTATGGCACCGCTGGCCGTGATTCTGCTATTACTATTCTACCTGGCTACGGCTCAAAGTCACAGAAGTGGGAATTTCAGAGGTATTTTCACAAATGTTGTAGCTCATTTGGGGGGGGGGGGGGGGGAACCCAACAAAAAAAATAACAAGTTCTAGAAATGCTGTCCCTGTACATTGGTGAACAAAGCTACGTATTGCACATATATGTATACATGTATGAACACATGTACCATAGAGACGGGACAGAGAAGTTGGGGACACACATGGCCTCCGAAATGATATTTAATGCTACACCTTGGGAATAATAAAGCAAAGGGAAAAAAATTAAATCAAAGGGAATACTGAAAGACAGCCTCTTGTGCTCTTGCAAATATCACCAGCTGCTGGACGATTTATATGCAGAAAAACTAGAAGTTGAGCTTGAACTTGAATTTCCCTTGCTTTCTTACTGGTTTGCTTACAACCCTTGGAGTTTAATTAAAGTCCATCAGCCATTTTTTTTACTGTCTGAAAGCCCTAAACTATTCCCTTTTTAAATCTCCCTGTATGGACTGACCCAGATTTTTCAAAATCTTGAGCTTCCACTAACCTGAGTTATGAATACCATCCCCTGCATGCTTTTTTAAAAGGTTAAATGATTTCGATTTCAAGATGATCAACCCAAGTAATACCAACAGCTATTGCTGGTCTATGTGCAGGTATGCAGGTACTTGTAAGTTATACTTAGTAATTGTGCAAGATACAGCATTCTGCATTGCCAGTTCACATATCAAGCCAATCTAATAGCCATCTCCTCTTAATTCCTAACAGAGTATTTTGTATTTGGTGACTGGGGAAGAAGAGTCCTATAAGAAATCTCTGAGACTAGCGGGTATGAAGTTTTATTGCATGTCAAAGGAATCTCTATCTAATCTTCTCTATCTGGGGAAATGGTGCAATAAATTTGATGAAGAAAGCAAGTATTTAAAGCCAGTGAAAATTGGGATTTCTCAAAGCAGAAACATAGAGGACACGCTGCCCTTTGGAATAGATCTCTGCTATTTACTCGATCTACTGGAAGAACTCCTGCGGAGCATGTCTTAGCAAGAGAAAGGAAAGTTTGCTATGCTCCTCATTTCCTGTGTAATTCCAGAAACTGCCAGCACAATGCTGTTTGGGGAGAACCACACAACAGCTATTCAAGAGGGAATTCAGCATTGTATTCTGAATGAATGGAAACATTTTGAAAGATATATATTTGCTGCGAGTAAAGTAGAATGTGAACCCAATAAGGATTGTGGGCACACATATACCTTCAACCAGCTAACTGTATATTCTGACTCTTTCCATTATGACTTTCACAATATTCTTAGCAGTGCTAAACATCACAGTAAATCATCCAGGTTAGAGTCCACAGTAGTCATCAAGTAAGTGTAATAAATCAACACTAAAAATATTATGCAACTACAGTTCAATTGATACCAAGTGTAGCTAATTTTACTGGAGAGCCTATACGCTTTTATGTATCCCTGCACGTTAGTGATTTGGGATCTCAATGACCAGGATGAAGGAAATGCTCTTCAAAGTCTGAGTTTCTCAGAATAAACTAGATGAATAGTTCCTTACAAAAATCCCAAGTGTATTTCCCTCCAACGCACTGCAAAAATCTTCTGCTAAGCATGACAATTTAAAGGATTTAAAAAAAAAAAATAAAATCAGTAATGCAGAACAGTAAGGGAACCACAAGCTTTGGCTGGGCTCAGGAGCCAGGACCTCAGCCCCAAGCAGAATCAGACCTTTTAACTGAAGAGGAACAGTCACATGCCTCATTTCACCCTTACTTTGCTTTAAACTAGGCTGTTTCCTCCCCCCCATATTCCACATTGGCTGATAAATTCCCCAACGGCGGGTGTTAACTAACTCCGCATTCCAGTCTGCTCTGCGTCATGGAGTTCCACATCCCGCTGATGAGGAACACATGGCGGACATGTGGTAGGGGAGAGCCTGACAGCGCTTGCACAAGCAGGGATAACTCCTCTGACCTTTGGCTTTTTTTACTCTCTGTATCATCCCAACCGCACAATAAGGAGTCTGTGCCCCTCTGTCATGTACTGGTCACTCTGGGATCACTGGATTCAAGCTGAAACCTTGAGATTGCAACAGGCACATATACTGAATACACCCTATGGCTGAAAACATACATTAAAAGCAAGTAATGGATCATTCTGTGTCTCACCGCTAACAAGGCCATTCACGGGAACTTTTTGATCATACAGATTACATCTGGAGCAACTGGGGTAAATATGTCACAAAAACAACTGGTGATGGCAGCATTTCCCATCAGCTTAGCTCACAGGACTGCTAAAATATACACAGTGGCAACTGCATTAGTACATCTTTCTAAAATGAACAGACCATTTGTCATCTTTTCAAGACCAAAGCCTGGGTTAGAGTAACAATGAGATTCAACTTCAGTGTTGTCCAACCTTATGACTCATCCAGGGCACTGCATTTACAAAGTCCCATGGACTCAAGAGTGTCCAAGCAATATAGTCAGCTCTTCCTCCTTTGAAACCTCCGAAAAGTAAAACCGAGTCACAGACTAAGTGCTGGTCTGAGACCGCAGCAGAGAGACAGACAAACGACTAATGACAATCCTCACAACATACATTTACTGACGATTAGAAACCAAATGCTGAGACTCACGCTCTCTGCTTTTAGTCTTATGCATACTGCAACGCTGGCTAGAATCTTGCAGTAAAATTAAATCTGTTGCCAATAAGTCTTTCTATAGCTACATTGAACAGAAGTCATTGCTAATACTCCAGATTCTAAGATTCATGACCTCTTACCTGTACAAGCTGTCAAGACATGGCATGACCTTTCTTTTAAAAATAGAACCTGGATATACTGTGCATTCCTTTCACACCCCCCTGAATGAATAAAATAACATGGCAGCAGCAAAACACAATAAAATCCTGTGGAAGCAACAGTTTTAAAATCAGTAATAGCAGTATTTCTTTAAAACATGAAGCCAGTGTTGCAGAAACTGCTTTGATAGTATGTGAACGTTTATTGTACAAACATAACATATAAAAGCACCACATAAAAATGTTTTCCTTATATTTGGCTACATTCATTCTAGAAACAACAAATCATTTAAAAAATACGCCATTTCTGAACTTGAAGGCTACACTCATCCTCAGTGTATTTACAGAAAAAGCAGAGCAAGTTGAGCAAAGTTTAAATGCATAATAAAAAGGGCAACCTTTCTGAGAAAATGAATGCCTTTTAGTTACAGCAGCTATGCTTAGTGAACTGAGAAAGTGCTAAACAGGTAAGCAAGAGCTCCAAAGGCATCTTGAGACCATCTACTCCCAACTCATGGCTCAAACAAACAACAACTCACAGTCTAATGTCTTTTTGTGACACATGTTTAGCAAAATCCTCCTTTGTAAAGAAATATGATTAAAGCGACATCAACATTTTTAAAGTGTGGTTACAGTCTAAGAAGTTAGTGTGTAAAAATCACACCCTCTTATTCAATAGACCTAATTCTTCTGTTTTGATTCAGAGTCAGATCTGCTTGCTTTACTGGCTAAAATAACTTTTTACAACTTTCTAAATTCCTACTAGTACTGTGAAACCAATTCAGTTCTGGGAAAGGGAACCAGATTCTTTTCTGGCTTGTGCATCTGCAAAAGGATTATTACCTAAATCAACACATACAATTTACATTTTTGTGACGAAGCAGCCAAAAAGAACCTGACTTATTTTCTGGATGATAGTCGGAAAAATTTATTTTTATTTATGAAAAGAGCAGATCTGAACTAACTGCAAGAACAGATCTGGACTAACAGGAAAGACATGAAGGTCTATGCATCACTCTAAAAGTCACATTTTAAAGAAAAAAAAGATATATCCAACATCTTTCCATGGCATTCCTCAAAATATCCCTTGAATGCAAAGGAAACTTAGAAGTCTGCTAACAGTGAAAACTACTGATTTTTCCAACACAGGAACACCACCAAAGCTAATACATGTATATTCATCCTGTAGACAGCTGAGCCCAGAGAAGAGTTTTTGCTCCCTGGTCTGCCCTGAGTTGCTCCTCAAGATTTTCCTACCGAGCTGGGTTTTTGCATTCCTCCCTTCCCTGCCAGTGGCACTGCTTGTGGGGACTACTCCCTAACACACAAAGTAAAAAGAACCAAGTTATCGAAGTCCTGGTTTTATCTATTAAAAGTAATGCAACTAATTTTGACATGTGGCTTATGAAGTACTCGATTATATGTCCAGCTGGGGGCAACCTGGTGGCCCCTTTCACCAGCATAGAAGGATCTGGAAGAGGACACCTACCCATGATTTAGTTTAGGGTGCTTTAAATAGTGAAGCATCCGCCTATACCGCTGTCATTCTCAGCCTTTCTCATGGAAGTAGATTTTAAAGAAAAAAAGCAAAAAAACCACCACAGGAGTGGCAGAGTATTCCAGAGATGCCAATTTCACAAGGAGGGCAGTTTCAGTGAACAGAAACACTAAGGAAGTGGCAGAGTATTTATATATGATCCACTTATTTAAAACAAATTATCAGCAGAAAAAAAAAAAAGGCAATATCCCAAGGCAGCAGAAAGGAAATCAGGTGTATCAAAGCTATTCCTGAACTCCCATTACCTACCTACTTGGCAACGCTGACTTTTAAAATTATACTACACCATTCATTTTTACTCTCATGATGCAAAGGGAAAAGGAAGAAAAAACTCCCCCATCTTACCCCCCTCTTTTTATTAAAATATCTTAAAAACAGATCTGTATTGTTACTTCAAGGTTACTAATGTTAGAACTGTATATATTTATAGATGAGGTACTCCTTTCTGTCTGAAGCACATGAGGTAATAAGTAGCTGGAATTGTCATGGTGATTTATTAACATATTCTCTAGGAGAAGCCCTGCACCTGCATCTGTGCAGACAGAACACCCACGAAGGCTGAACTCACCCTTACACAGCCCACAAGATTTTAAAAGGAAATGCTCCAAATTTAGACCTGCTCCAACAGGTGTCTTTTACTGTCTCACTTTGCATGACCATAAATATCAGAGGTGGAGCAAAAAGCTCCCTGTCCATTGTAATCGTGCTTTGAAAACAAATACCTTTGCCCCCTCCAAAAGCAAAGGCAGCAGCTATGGAATTCTCATCATTTCCTCACTCCTTCATCCTGCCAAGACCCAAGTCAGAGAGATGTCACTGGCAAGACCAGGCTCCAGGGATGAGCACATAACTTTATTTTTTTTCTTTTCAAAGGGCCCTAAGCTGGCTCAGAAACTTCCCCAAACTGTATTTCTTTCATTCTAGTATCTCATCTTGCAGCTATTTGCCAAAGTGAATGACACGCACAGGCTGTTCATGGCTTTTTATAAGCTCTCATTACCCAAACAGGGAACCATTTCCTTGAAAATGCTTTTCCCAGCAGCATTAGTCTCTCTAGGCACCACCAATAAATTTGTCTCCTGGCCCATCCTGATGCACACCAAAACGTGCCTGGATGGATATATTTGATACTGTTGTGCACTTGTTTACTGGAGGAAGGATGCTACCTGTGGGACTTGTCATCAGGGTGATTAACAGCACAGGGAAAAAAAAAGAACAATTTTAACAGCTCAATGGAAAGCTTTGCCAGATTTGCTCTGGCAAGCAAAGGAGCAAAATCCAGGCTCCTTTCTGTAGTGTAACAAGGAAAGACATTCTCAAAACTAAAATGGCTATCCACAACTCAGAAAACCCCAAAACAAATCAAAACAACAAATCTGGAAAAAAATCCCAACAAAACTGAGGAAGAGAATAACAGGCTACACATGAACTTGGTAATCCTATTAAAATGTTTCATCCTGTAACACTTTCATTATTACAAAATGCCTAAGTCAAGAGCAAATAAATATTTAATACTCAACAAGTACTCAGGAGAATGTGTGTTTTCTCTTGTCCCTCCCCACCAGCTGCTCTTTTATGGCAGGAAAGTAAAGAGCATGAAATCCAATGATAGGAAGAAGGCAAAGGTCATGAAAAAGGTTTTTCTTCAAGGATTTAAATTAGCGTTCTACAGCTTTGGATGTTTTGTCAACACAACTTCCCTCCTGTGAGGAGGGGAAGCCAAAGGTCCTTTGAACCATTTCTGTATGGGATCTAGATTTTTACCAGTAACAAGATTCCTAGCTTTAAAGAAAAGTTCATCTTCCCTCTTCCAATTTCTTTCGCCATTCCCTCCCTGTCACTCCTTTCCCTCCCTCCTTAAAAAGGGAGGGGAAAGAAGAAAACAGAAAAAGAAAAGGATCTGAAGAGCAAAATAAGCACTGAAGGAGTTCTAGAGTTCATGTAACAAGACCACCATAGTCCTTCAAAGGGACCATTAAAAGCAAAACAAACAAAAGCAACACCCTCAAGATGGCTATTGTATTTTACAAAGGAACAAATGAGAGTACTGGAAATTCTCCCATCTTGCCACAGAGTATGTTATTTCATCAAAACAAAGTCCAGAGATCAAGAAACAGCCAACATGGCAGCTGAAAGTCAGTCACTTCAAGTGATCCATAAAGAAAAACGAGATTGGGCTTGCTCTTTTCTTTTTTTCCCCTCTTCTTGCTTTACTATGATGTATTAAAAAAGACTTCAAAGACAGTTTTAAGTGTTGCTTTTGCTTCTCACATGAGAAAGTCAGAGTTTGAGCAGGTCTAGACAACACAGTGGTTAAAACATCATCAGCTGCCAACACTTTGTCTTCCTGGAGCTCCCACAGTTGTTGCTGCCCTAGAATTGCCTCATTTGAAAATATTTGACAATTTCCATATACTATTTTGCTTCCCTCAGAGCTGCTCCAAGATGGCAGTTGTAAAAGAGAGAGAGCATGAGCATCAACAGCAGGCGGTTTAAGATGTCAGAGGCTCACCCAGGTGGATACTGGCCCAATGTTTCTGCTTGATGCTTGAGAGCATCTTTATTTTTTCTTCTTCTTTTTAACGCTTAGCAGATCTTCTCTTTGTACTTCTACACTATGCTATCATCTATGAGTTTTACTTGGAGGGTGGTTAACACTTTAGCTTTGATAGCTGTGCATATGGAAACGTAAGAAAGACAGGGAGACATACCGATTTTTATCCCATCTGTACATCACCAATACAACATTTACCAAATTCCAAACAGTTATGCTCAAGAAGATCTGCTGAAGACAATGTATCCAAACAGGTGTTCCTGAAGGCAAAGTTTTGTCTGCAGGGTAAAGCCTGATTAATTTAGCTATAGGGTAACAAGAATGAGAGTCCTCTGGTTAGATGAACCTGTAAAATCAGAGGTCAACTAAAATCACACATGTTACAGCAATCTCCCTCTAGTGCTAGGAGAAAGCCATAAAGACAAACCTATCACTAACAGTAGGCAGAATATTCCTCCCTAGTCCAAAATAGATCTATTAGTATTTGTTTGTTCAAAAACACAGAATGCAAGAGTGCTGAGTTTCCTGCACTATGTGGATCAGCTGCTGTATATATACAGAAGGCTTCCCTGCAGCTTTGGTCCCTGCCACGTCCAAGAAAAAACCCAGGAGAGAGCCAGTCGGGACATGCTGGGACAGGCTCTTCCCACCACAGAAGTTAACTCATGGCTCACTCTTGACCACCTTCCTTCTACAGTAATCCTTAAAAGCAGGCAGAAGAGAAGTCATCTTTCCAGGGGCACACAGCACCTCCTGGGCATCTGGTAGCAGGATGTTCACGGAACGACTGCAGCTAGCTGTGGCCTACAGCCCACACCACAGGCATTTTCACAGAAGAGATTATCTGGGAGCAGACCCCAGACATCCACATCCTTGACTTACAAAGTCCACATGGATGAATTTCCCAGCTCTCAGATAGCTGCCCCACAGGTGTCTAATCTCAGAGGTGAAATTCTGACTGTCAGCCTGGGACAGACTACAAAGGCTGGGTCTGAAGGAGGCAGCAGTGCTTTCTACAGAGAATGTCAGACTGTGTGTGTCCAAGAAAACTAAAATCGCTGTACAGAGCACCAAGCCATCTTTCATTCTTCTACTAATGAATATGAATTACACTGTGCAGGAAGCTCAGCTAGTGTGGCGTATTTAGTAAATTCATTCAAGTCCCAAGTGCAGTTTAATTGTGGATACAACATGGATTCTGTAAGGAATCTTTTGGGGCCCGGAAACATAGATGAAGTTTTGTGCCTTATATGCACAAGAGTGTTGTGAAACCCTGAGAGCCCTTCTCAGATACTCTGTAAATCCGTGTGGGAGTGAGGCAATGAGACTAACATTTCACTTATGGACAGAGGTCTACCACTTCTGAATCTCTGAATCTAATCTGTATCTGAACTGTAGCGATACTGGCTGCATTTCAAGGAGAGTTACCTTTTCACCATTCCTTTTCTTTCCTGGAATTTTTCACAATAAAGGTATCAGACAAGCCTATCAACTTGCTGTAATGATGTAATGAAAAATAAAACACTGCTTCCTGAATACTGGAAAAGCTGCTTCTCCTCTTCCTTTCTCATCCTACTTTAACCATCACGCCTAGTCCGTGGTTATTTTCCCCATCCCAAGTTCAGTTTCTATTATAAGGACTCATAAGCTTACTTCTGAAGGATGGATCTTTTAATGACAAGTTCTTCATCCAAGTCAGCTTCATTAGCCATGAAGAGCAATCTTTTTCCTGTGTCATCCACTCCAATGAAGTCGCGCTGCTCCACTGAAGTAGAAAACCAAACACAATCGTTATATAACCCTGTCTTAACGAAGGCTGGAAAGACAAACGGGACCACCAACCACCCCCAAAATATGAAATACTAGGTTTCAGACTAACCCAGCAAATCAATGAATTTGCAAGAGCTAGCCACAATATTTATTAACTTCTTCTCAGTAGCTGACATATATATATACACACACACACATATCACGACATTCAACACACTGGCCCTGCAAGCTTTCTGCATCCTTTTTATGAAGATGCCAATACAGGTCCTGACATGCAACGCTCCACCTTGAGCTGTGCTTTCCTTCTCTCTCTCTCTCTCTCTCTCTCTCTTTTTTAATTAAAAAAACACCCCTGCTACCTGAATTTACACAACAAACCCAAGACAAGCAGAGTTCTTCAAAATCCAACTGCTTCTTCCTCATCATAAATCACTCCACATTAGAATTTGGTGGTCTGGAGAGTATTATGTTTTCAGTTAAGACATAACTACTTTGCAACTGATCTCCTATTTCAGATAAATAGATAGCAACAGAAAATCTAAATCACATACACAAACACACATAAAAGTATAGATTCAAAGACTCCTACCATTGATGTCTCTGGGTGGGTTAACTTGGTTCAAATATCTATTTATAAAACTGTCAACCAAGAGAATACCTAATCACATATCTTACTGTGGCAATTCCCACCTCCTGCAATCAGTGACTGTGCATCAACAGTGACTCTGGTCTACAGAAATGGAAAGGTTTTTTTTTTTTGAACAGTTTTCCACAACATCTGAATACAGTAGTGGCAGCTTATTCTAACTTGCACTTTGTAGTATGTTCCATCACTCTGGTGGTAAACATACACTGATCTTTACAGGAACACAGGCTGTACAAGAATACCATGGCACAGTTCTAACAAAAACCTCTTTTCTCCCACTAAATACAATTATTTGGGGCCAAACTGGCAAATATTCAATCTCCTAAATTCTAAGCCTTTAACCACATTGGAGTAACAGCACGCTCTGTAAGTAGTTAATTCTCTAAGACCTTTTCTCAGCCAAACTATTTTTAACCCTTTTTCCCCCAGTTCAGCCCTATCCCTTATTTTCCTTTTACCAGAGTTACCATGGTAATAACCACTATGAAAATACAGTCAGATCTACGAAGCCGTTGAAAGTTCTCCTACTGACAGTCTTTGATCCAAGCAATCAAGCAAACCCTCTTCAGAAATTCTCCCCAATCCCTCTCAGAAATCAATCATACAGCAAAGTAGTGCAAAAATAGGCCTGAACATGTAACACATGAAACATGTAACATTTGAACATGTGCAAATTAGGCACAATTAGGATAAAGCTCACTTGCTGTAAAAACTCAGAAATAAGTCTTGAAAGCAGTGCTGATTCTCACGCTAAGGAGGGCAGTGAAGTTTGAGAGTAGGGCCTAACCAACCATTGCCACTGCCACCTAATGGGGGTCTCCTGACAGGCTAGAAATTACAACAGTGACAGATTTTCCTCCATCAAGGTACCAACACTTCTCTCAAAGTCCAGGTTGTGGCTGCCCGTTTCCTGACCATTCCTATAGTAGCATACGACACTGCTCTTGCAAAGCTATATGCAGTAATAAAAAGGGAAAATAACAACTTCATGAAAACGGGACCAGGTACATGACTGCCACCAAACTGGTTTGTTTTGCTGGTGTCACAAGTAAGAAACAGACAGTGAAACCATGCGAGAGAGCACTACAGTTTTTTCAGTAGCAGATGCCAGGTCAGGTTAGGTTTTTTCCCTGGACACTGGGAACAAATAGCATTACTTTTGTAATTTAGGAAAAACACAAGTTACTACCAAAATCAATTACCCAGAGATACAAGAGTGCTATTTCAAATCACACTGGCATTACTTAGTGAGGAAAAAAATAAATGGAAGAATGAATACATAACTAGTTTATAAAATCCCTGCAAGGAAGGTATGAGAAAAATGGTAAAGGTGCAGTGATGGTAACTAAAAAAAAATCATTTAAAGTATAAAAATGGAATGCAGGATGTGTTTTTACCTCCTCATGATAGATAAATAAGGATTCGACACAGCTATTGCAATTTATTAATTACCTTAGAAATTAGATCCCATCAGTTTTGAGGGCTTTAATGACCAAAAGAAATCATGAGATCACAAGAGAATGGAAGTTGAGTAATTCAGTGATAAGAAGAAATAATTTTCAGTCAGTTTTCTAAAATGCTTTTTAATTCAAACATAATTAATTGACACTTGGGAAAAAGACACCTTTGTTAAAGATTCAGTATCCCCACCCTTTCAATTGAAGGGAGAGAATTCACACGATACAGCCTGCAAGACCACCAAGAGGTCTTCTGGCAAACACAGGGTGTACCAGTGATGACATGCCTGCTGCTTTCAAGATGAGAAAACCAAGCACGAAAGAGTCACCATCCCCATCTTTTCTGCTTTACTTTGTACACAGAGAGGTTCAGACACTCTTTTCCACTCAACCCCTTGCAGGTCATCTTCAAGCACACAGCTCCATTCCAGGTGTCTGAATTCCTGACACTGTTTATTTGGATTACTACTGTTCACTAGCACTCTTGTTTTATTGTTTATTGTCATGCCTCTTACTGATCAATTTAAAAAGACAATGAGATTATTATTGTCAATGTTTGATCCCCTAAATATAAAAGCCAATGAACTTCACCCTGTAACTTGCGGCTGGGCATTTCAGGAAACCAATGGTATGAATTTATAGCTGCTTAACGCTGCAATTCATGACAATTTAAAAATTGTCCATCATATCATAGTTCTTCAACGTTCAATAATATCCCAAAAGCAACGATTTTTTATTGGATTCCATGACATTTGCGAAATACAAGTCTTGTCGCTCCTTCTCAAAAAATGAATTAATTTGTAGGAACAGTGAAACAATAAATAAAACTGCAAATATACCTACTGGCTTGTCAGGACTAAGGATACATTTCCTAATACTAACACTTGAATAGGACGGTGCAAGTACACAGAAACATGTGTGTCACGATTTAGAGAAGGAGCTAATAGTGCCACATACTATGAAAAGCTGCCTAACACATTCCATGTTAATATCTTGTCTTCAGTTGCTTATAAGCATCATCAAATTTAAACTGTGTGGGATGAAATTTCCAATGCCAGGTGTCTGCCTTAAGTGGAACATTTGGAAAACTTTAGTGAAAACAGTTCAGCTCCTTCTAAGGCAAAAGAAAAAAAAAGTGTTTAGCCTCAGCTTAGATGGTTAGGTGGCCCTTCCCTTGAAAAGCTATGGCATTCCAGTTCTTTGGAGAAGCACGACATTCAGTAAGCGCTGCTGACCTGCGTATCAGGAGTGTACTTTTTGCTATCTGACTCCATTATAAATCTTTGAAAAACTGCAGTTTCACATGCTCTTTCAAAACTTCTGGTTTTGCTGCAAAAAAATTCTGCATATTTTATGCTTAAGGCAAGGTTGTTTCAATTCCTCAGGTCCTAGAACTGATCAAATAGCAGGTGCCATCTAAGGTCTTCTGTACCATCAGGTGCTACAAGCAAAGCACACAAGCCATGAAGCTCCACAGCCATGCTGTAATGACTGCTCCAGGGGAAAGAGCTTGATCTGTTGTGTTTTTGCAACTTTTTTTTTTTTTTTTTTTACAAGGAAACAAAACTTTTAAGCTCACAATTATGAGGGGAAAGAAAAGCATAAGAACAAGGACTCTGTAAGATAGGCTGGAAAGAAGAGAAAGTAGTCCCTGAAAACTGGTGGAAATGGAGACTGTGAAAGCACACCAGACCACAGAGACAGGAATCAGAAGAAAAAAGGTGACTATGGGTAGATAAATGAAGCAGGTCAAGATGAGAAGTCAGAAGCGGAACAGGGGATGGGACTGGTAGTGAAAGAAAAGAGTAATATATAAGAAAGAGAAGCTGAACTCTTGACAAGGATCCTTGGAGGAGGAGACTAAGCAAAGAGAACAAGAACGGAGGCTGGTGGTGGCAAGAAGCCAGCATGGGAAAAGAGACAAGGATGAACTAGGATGATGTTGACAGCAACAGGGTGCATTCAGTCAAGTAGGAATGAAAGGCAGGAGAGTCTAGTGTTCCCTAAAAGTACTGCCCCCCTCCAGAATCTGGAGAAGAACCCAAAATTCCTGTTTTGACACTCCTCTGCTTTTAGCAAATGACTGAAAAAGGCCTGATAGGGTTCATGTCTCATCTGAGGCAGTTCACAGAAAACAACTTACTGGTGCTATCCACGACAGCTCTAGTAGAGTAGCTTTGAGTGGAAGACCTTACAGCCCCACAGAAAAACACTGTGGGTGTCAAAACACTTCCACATAATGGAATTTCAATGTTTTCAAGTTTGTTCTTTTACAGATCTGAGAAATCATTCACAAATTTTAACAAGTCTTATACGAAGAGTTATGCTACAAAGTCAAGCACGCAGACTTTAAAAACAAGCAAATTAAGAATGCATGTGCAACCTGATGTGTTTACATTTGCAAAAGTCTTCAGATGATCTTGTTTATCCTCACAGACATCCTTGCCCCCACCCTGTGTGCTCAGACCTCACGTACTGGGCAGCTCTATGATATACAACCACAGACCCATTAGCTTATAACTTCTGAATGCTCAACTCTGTGGCTGTAGTAGTGCTCTTGACAATGTTTTATGTGCTACTATCACTTAGACTGCCTTTTCAAGAACAGGAGGATTTAGAGCTGTTTGATAGTCCAAGTCCTAAATGCTTTCAGCCCTACTAACCTTACACTTTGCTCCAGAAAATATCTTCATGCAGACTCTAAGCAGCTTTGTTTTAAAAATAAATTTCCTCCACTTTCAGACACACACGTAGTCCAACTGTTGGCTTGCATTTCACTCCTCTCTCAAACAGTTTGAAGCTACGCTTTCTTATTCGTATTACTGTAATGCCTCTGAGCTTTAATCAAGGACCAGGACCCACTAAGCTGGCAATAATCAAGCCTCAGCAATTTAATAGATATCATTAAAAGAAAATGAGAGGTATGGTATGGGAACAACTGTATGGTATTCAGTACTTTTAGCATAAGTAAAATGGGGATAATAGCCCTGCCCTGCCTTACAGCAGTGTTGTGAGAATAGATACATTAAAGATTACAAGGCACTAACTAAGATATTATGGTAAGAGGGACAAGATAAGCATCTAACCAAGTCCTTGAAATCAGTGTGAGTTTTGCCTAGCAAAAGGCTCCTGGATGTGATCTCAGAAGAGTAATTCAGTACATACCATGAGAGGAGAGAATTTATAGAAGTATTTGTTACCCACCTAACACTGGTCCCTACAGTCAATGCTAAAATTCCCAGCTACAATCTGGCTGATGCGTAGTGCTCTTGAAAAATCTATCGGTTTTAATGTTCCTATGTAACAAAAATTTAGAGTTTGATCCAAAACTCACTGAAGTCACCTGGAGCTTTTCCCTTAACTCTTGTGAGCTTTGGATCAGAGCCTGCAAGATTACACGAGTCTAATACTTAATTCTGAGCTGGAAAAAAACAAGTCACACCCCCACCAGGGAACCTCAAGAAAAATAGGGTATCTGTACTTTTTTTATTTCTTTCACTCTGGGATTGATAACTAAACATATCATACATAGCAGTGGTTTCTCTATCATTCATTAATAAATAAATACATGTACTCTTATCTACATACCTGGCTTTTTTTTCCCTTTCTGTCCTGGTGCCACTTCTGTGGGTTCATGAGTTTTCTTCATCAACATGGAGAGAGTAGCATCATGTGTCCGAAAGAGATCCACAACTTTATATAAATCAACATCTGTGATTAGATCGCAGCTCAACACCAAGACATCAGTCTGTCAAGAAAAAAAAACCCAAACCCTTCAGAGATACAAATGAGCACACATGGATTAGCATTTGAGGATTCAACAACAAATACACCCTTAACTTTTTTATTTTCTTTTTTTTCCTCTTTAAATTTTAAAAACACAGGGTCTGCCATAGGCTGCCAAAAATAGTTCCTGGTTTTTACCAGTTGACTTTTCTTGAATCCAGCTGCTACTGAATTAGTTATTTGGTAATGCTTATCCAGCTCTGGACCATGAAGAATATGTGACCATCTAAACTGCCATCCCTGGCTCCTAAGAGAAGGAATGCGGACACAGAAGCCATGGCTTTCAAGACTACCATGAAATTCTGCAGCATTTACAACAGCTACTTTTACTTACACAATGATGGAGAAAATAAAACTTTCTGAAGAAGTCTTTTTTAGCTGACTTTGCATCTGGCTACAAACCACTGGAAAAGATTTTTAAACTATGTTATTTTATTGGGGGGAAAAAAAAGCAAAGACTATCTAGGATGTGATTTACTCAGTAATTGCACTGCGATGGTGGGCTCAGTTTAGAAATACATTTCCTAAAACCAGCAATACTCTGTATTAAAAAAAAAAAAAAAAAAAAAAAAAAGGGAAGTTAGGTCCTATTTAATAACAGGCTTGTATTTAATTTTGATCTCAAAGGATTCCAAAGTGCCTTACAAAGTATTTAAGAGAACTGCTGCACATATCACACAAATATTGTCACATATTGAATGAGACGTAGCAGCTTCATTAACCATGCACACTATCCACATACTCTGGCTAAAAACTCTTACTTAGAAACAATTTTCTGTATTTCACGTGGGTTGTGGAACATACTGCCAAAAATCTACTAGTTCGGCAATTATCTTAATTTAAACTAATCCTAACATAATATTTGTGCAGCATGGCCTACAGAAAAGTAGCAAGTTTCCACTTTATTTTTTGTTAATGATCAAGCTTCTAAATGTGTCTCAAGAAGATAGTGTTTCTTTCTTGACATTTACCATTTTCACTTTCTCTGCTACCATTGACTACGGTAAGCCTCCCTGCAGAGCATGACACGGCTTCCTAGTTCTGTCTTTTTAAACTACATTATTTAATAAGAATGGTACTGGAAAATACTTGGTAAAATCTGAATCAACTCATGGAGGATCAGTAATTCTACTTTTACTTTTGAAAACTATCTTGGTTCAAAGCAAACTAGTTCAGCATTGACCTTTTATTACAAAAAGGTTTATTATAGAAAGGTTTGCTTTACAGAATTTATCTAACACTAGGAAATTCCACACTGTAGGTGAGACTAAGGTCTGGCATTTACATTATTTGAAAGGTTCTCCCACAAATGCTAGGCAGTTTCATGTGTTTACCAATAAGACATTGGAATTCATCATGTCACAAACTGTTAGAGCTGCTGCTTTGGCATGCTGTGCAAAAGGTCAAGCTCTTCAATTTTAATTTGCTTTCTCCCCACTTTACTGAGAAACACCTGGCTGCTTTACAGGAAGGAACAATGTGCAGGTTGAGAATTTTACACATGCAAAACCTGACTTGCATCTCCTCTTTTAACATATTTTCAAAATGTGTATTTTATATTATGGTTTTGCCCAGGAGAAGTGCTTTAATTATCACTTCTCTAAACCAAACAACATGCACACATTGGGGAAAAAAAAAAAAACAACCAACCCAAACTGCTAAAGTAAGCTGCCTAGCGGAGCAGCCCTGCTCCAACATTCCAGTGTGTACAAAGAAAGTAGGAAAAAAATTCAACTTGGTATGGAAGTAAATCTCCCGCTTCATAACTGTAAATAGTGAAGAAACACATATTAAATATTCTGGAAAATCCTGCAAAATTTTCAGCTATCCTGTATTTGCAAGAGGACAAATGAGTTACAATATTCGCAGAAAAGGCCAAAAGGTATCCAAGACACATATAAATCGGCCTGCACTTTTCAAACTCAGTTTGTAGAAGGAAGAGGTTTCCGGCTTCAAACCTAAATGCATTCACTCCAGTGGAGAAAATAAGAAATAATAATAAAAAGAGACAAACACACCAATGGACTTATTCTAAGGAACAACTATCTGTACTTGTAAAACAAATCTTGTAATTATTTCACATTTTACTAAATGCTTTAATCTGTCACTATAGCAAAAACCCAACAAGCGTTTCATAGTTGTGAACAGGCTCCTGGGTTTTTTCTCCTCACTATAGGACAAGCCTTTTGCAAAAACTGAATGCAAGACCCCTGAGGAGCATATGGGAACAGAACCACCAAATGTCTGGTTGCCATCTGTTCTACCCATTTACTCTCCCAATATGTAAATAAACGTCAGTGAGCGCAGGGACCAGTGAAACACACAGTTGCTCTGTGAAGCCCACATTTCTGACTCTCCTCCTGATGAGCAGAGCAGTGGCCTCAGAAGCACGCTGAGAATACACCATGAAAGGCTCTTTTGGGACTTGACAGCCTCCTCTTTGAAACACCACCCCCGTCATAAATAAAGCCCTCACTGTCTAATGGATGCACTTTTTTCCCAGTGTACAACTCCTGAACGAATAAACTAATGGCTGAATGAAAAAATAAACTATCCTAGAAGCCTAGCAGAAGTGTGTGTTTTTCTTTACGTTTTTAGGGTGGGTGTAGAAGAAAGAAAATAAATGTTAGAGCTTGCGGGTTTTTTACATATATACATGCCAAATAAATACAGTGCACCTTTCCCAATGAGCCACTGATACAAAGGAGAGAAGTACGTACTTACTGCATGCACTCATGTGCTAACAAGGAATATGTGAACATACTTGACTTGATGAATTATGCAAACACCTAAGTACACACACACACATACATCTCTTAATGAAATACATGTAACGATGATTACATCAACCCCAAACTATTATACAAACACACGATAAGAATCAACACGAACTGATTAAAAAAACCCAGCAAGCACACACCCCAAGGAGAACCACTGCAAAGGAAGAAAAATGCATGCACAAATGTACACTCAACAACCACGGGTAGGACAAGGCAAAGCTCTTAACTCAAGGAGGACCATCTATAATGGATAGGGCATGAAACAAATTTCTGGCATTTTCCTGCTCTGCCAAACTTGATATGTGCCATTTTGTTTACAACTTTTATGACACAGAGGGGCCCTTGTCGCAGAACAGGGCTCTACCACAGGAGCTGCTGTACAGACCAGACAGCAAGCACAATAAAAGAGAACAGTACATGACTTTGGGCTGGGGAACACACAGAAACACCTCAGTGCTACTCAGGTATAGGGACAGCAGCCCTAGGTTGCTAGTAGCACAGCTCACATTTTTTGTGAGCATTACAAGACCCACAGAAAAGACAAGGAGAACATGACACCCCTTGGAAGAGTCACTTGGGCCTCAGTAATGCCATTTAACCTAAGTTCTACAATTTATGCACTCAAGTTCGGAATTTAGACTTGGCTGCTGATCAGTGGAGAAAAAACAGGTCCTGCGAAGATCATTCCCACCTATGATCTGAGTTTCAAGGAGATGTTTCTCTGTCCCTACTGGCCATGGATGGAGCCCTGGGCTTCCAGTCTAGCCACTGCTGAACACAGATTGTTCAGTCAAGTACAGAAACACAGCACTTACAGCCTCCAAATTTCTGCTCTCACTTTCTAACCCTGGCTAACAGCACTTCACCATCAAACATTTCTGAACTGTGAGATACTCAGATATTATGAGATAACTTACATACTCAATCTAGATAAACATAACAGTGTAACATAAAACATCGAGAGAGGTTTACAAAATAGAGAAAAAAACAGTAAGGAAAAAACCCTCAAAACCAACATGTCAACAATTATATTAAACCCAGCACAATATGGAAAATCTACACAAAAACAAGACCAAAAAGCAGAATGTTTCAAGAACTCAGTTCAAGACAACCGATTTAAAAATAGAAAACATGTTTTCAATGGAACTAATTCATACCACAGATCAAAAGATGGATGCAATTATATGGTGTAATATACCAGCATAAATAAAAAGCCTTGGACTTTCTCACACCCTGCACACAAAGGCAATGCTAAAAACTCTTTTATATTCAGCAATAATTACTGGATCCCTTCTGTTCAAACAGGAGATATCAAGGTTACCACAGATAGCTGGCAGCAAAAATGATGAATTTTTAGTGGTCCTTTTTCTATCAAGTATAGACAAGGGCAGGACCTCGTAGCCTAAACTGCTGAGGCCCTCAAAAACTGCAGACTAGAAAATGGGAAAACATATGTTGCAAGGAAATCTCTAATTTGAACAAAATCAGCCTCAAGAGAAAGAGGAAAACAAATGTCAGATCACATTATAAACAGAAAAGAAGCAAAATACCCATGAGCTGTAGAACTAGCTCCTAACAGAAGAAAGACAGAACGCTGAAATTAAAAGTTTCCAATTGCACAGTATTACAGCTGAGACTTTGACAGGAAAAGCAAAAAAATCAAGAGATTAGATAGACTCCATTCCTACACTGAGCCTAAATTAACACACGCACAGAGAACTTTGCATCACTTCCTGTGATGGCACCATACAACAGGGGAGAGAGGAACAAGTTATAATTACTGCTGGAATTAAGACTGAGAGTTTTACACACAATAGCCTGGAACTTCACCCACATGTTGAATTAGCAGTGGGGTTTGTGTGTAATGCTTTTATTATTCTAAAGAGTGGAAAAGGGAAGAACAGTTTGGCTATGGGCGAGCATTTTGATTGCTTGTTAGCATGCTCCAGGCAAAGCCAAAGATACCTCCCAGCAATTGCATTACTCACCACTCTTCAGATCAGAAACTTACATCCAAGGCTTTAGAGAATCCCTTTTTATCTCAGTCTCCATCAAGAGTCCTCCAATTTCCACACCTGTGACCTCTTTGAAGCTCTATGGCTGTTGCTGTAACTGGAGCAGGGAACCTCATTTATTTTTTGATGTCTGTAGGATCTTGTTAGCTAGCAACTGAAATTGCTGTCTTTGGCTGGGAATTCCCACTCTGTTTTGTAATGTCCTTGACAGCAAGATTCAGAAGAAAATCATTATTTAGTACTTTATTAGCAAACATGAAGCATTTATCTACTGTGCATTCACCCTGCAGCACGAAGTTTCCTGTAGACCAGCACCTTCATAATTCTTCTAAGGACAGAGGGCAGCAGAGGCACAGGACGTCACTCAACTGGAAATCCCCCTGCCATATCTCCTCATTAAAAGATAGAAGAAACTTTTTTAAAAAAAAAATACTGTGTGTAATGTGAAAGAGGCTTCTTCTTTCTTTTTTTTTTAAAAAAAAAAAAAAAAAGAAAGAAAAAAAAATAAAAGGAAAAGTCTATTGCAGGAGCCAAGGGAGTCTCTTGTAATTTCTTGGATGGCCCTGAATTCATCAGGTGAGGATATCTTAAGGCAATGTGAATGCCTTCACATACGTAACCTGTCAGCATCACTGTTTATCTTCTCAAAGAAAGCTGAAAGAAAGATGCCAGAAGCTGGGGAGGAGACTTAACCCCAGTCCTATCACATGGCTCATCCTATGTGCTGTATCAGATGGGATCACACAATGAAAACACCATTTTAGATTATCTTTGTATCTGAAGAGCTACCATCCAAAATCAATATTTTTTAATTTGCATACATACAAGCTAGGAACAGGAAAGATATTCAAGCCTGGAAGGCATCCTGTCTCCTCCCAGGAGGAAGTCTCATTACCTATTGCTCAAACTGACACATGGGGTGGAAAAGGGTAATTTACAGTTATCAGCAACCAAGAGCAGAAATTTAGAGATGAACACAAGTTCATAAACTTATTAAGAATGTTTTCAAAGCAGGACTTTCATATTATGACACCAAACAGTAAACCTTCTGGTCAGGAACATAAGCTTTGCAACCCACATTCTCCTGTGGTTCCGACTCATGAAATTTTCTCCTACTCATACAGTACTCCAAAAATCATTTTCCCAGCTTCCTCTTCCAACCACACCACCCTTCTTCGCTGGTTTCATTTTCTGTCATATCAAGCACAAGCTGTTTACCCTCCTTTTAATAGCCTATCCCTTCCACCCACCATTCACTTACCAAATCTATTTCTGCCTTACATCAATAAAGGATGCTAGCTCTATTACCTACTTTTATCTGCTAAAGGGCCTGGTTTTAGGCTCTGCTTTTTTTTTTTTTTTTCTTTTTTTTTTTAATAAAAGAAGTCTGCTACTCTTACGCTTACAGAAAACTGACAATTATCAGGCTATCAGTATGCTGGGGCACCAGACTGATACACTAACACATACTATCCTGTCTCGCTCAGCTCTCTCATTTGTCTGAGGTCAGGCATCATCCCCTGGGTTTATGTCCAGACCCTACGCATGCCACAGAGGAGACTTTTTCCCCCATCTAAAGGCATCCAGAAAGCGTGCACCATCACTCATGAGAGCCACGCATCCTAAAGCTCAGGGGAGCACCCCATAACCCAGGTCCTGAATTCAGCAGTTCACAGAGGGTGAGCCTGGCAAACTGAGTTCTCCCCTGGCTCAATGCACTGCACGAACATATCCCTTCTTCCCAGGCAGAAGAACTCCAGAAACAAATGGTACTCTCCTCGTCACTCCTATTCCTGGAAGGCAAGTTTCCAGGACTACCTGGACGGCAGCACTACCAGACCTGCTGTGCAGCTGATCTTGGACTCTGCCTCACATGAACAGAAAGGAGAACGCCGCAGTCGGGCTCCAATCTCAACAGCAGCGGCGCACCAGGCTTGCTGCCAAAGCCCAGAGCTCAAGCCCAGGCTTAACACTTAATGTAAGCAGAGCCTTAGGCAGTCAGGTGCTGTAGTCATACAAACAATAATAATAAAAAGTAGTCCTAATGGAGCTCAACCAGCTCAACTTATTGAAGGGAAAGAAGGCCTTTGCCCACAGCCTGCAGTTACCTAAACAGCAGAAGATCTCTCAGCAACATAACAAAAAGCAGGCATGACCGGATTTAGAGGCTAGAAATCAGTGTTCAATGTAGAAATAAAAGGCAAAGTATTTTAAGAGGGAGAATAAATATCATCCGGAATAAAACATCAAAGGATATGAGACTCTTCATCTACCAGAATGTATGAATAAAGACTTGCTCTCTTTCAGAAGCACTAAGTCATCCGTCCCCATTTTGGGGCTAACAGCCCTAGTTACTGTGTGCAAATTCCCTTACAGACTAGAGGATCATAATGGTTCCTTGCAGTTTCAAACCAGACTATAAATGAAAACCAAGACATATACAGCATGTGTCCTCAGAAATCATTCTGCCATCCCGCAGACAGTATCGGCACGATCTTAAAATTAAAAAAATGGTGGGAAACTCTTTCCAAGGTCAAACCAAGTCATTACACAAAACCCAGTTTCAACTCTGGTCTAACAGAAACCCCAAACACTGATCTGCTCTGCAAAGCACAGGCTCTGTGACACACAGCTCAATGGCATTGCTACTTTGCACTAGCCTGCACAGAACTCAGTGTCAGCTTGCGTAAAACCTGATTAGCTTTGTTCAAATGGGTTTTTTTCCTGTGAAAACTAATCATGCTACGTTAAATAAAAATGCTGTTTTGAACCGTAGATTCCTATACCATCCTCCATGCAATACTCTCCTCTAGCACTTCTCCAATTCTTCTAGTGATATTTGGTCTGCAGGAACTGGTGTTGTAAGAAAAACATTGTGAAAATTTCAGGGCCTCCACTTTTTCCAGCACCATTAGTCTACATCCAGAATTTTCACCATCTTCCCAAAGGAGCTAACAGAATTTATACTGCAGAAGAATGTCTCAATTTGCTTCAAGAAAATCTGTATACACCACTGTTTTTCCCTTTTCAGCACAGAACCAAGCTAGATAACCTACATGGGTTTTCCATTTAATATAACATGACAAAAATGCAAAATTAAATCCCAAGCATCCTACAAGTCTACCGATCTTAATGTCTTTCACCAAACTAACAGTGACAGAAACCCAGTGCTGGACAAAGTGACAGACTCTGGGATAGCCTGTGCTGTTCACAGCATCACCTTTCTATTGTCAGTGTTACACTACTGTACCAGGCTGCAAACACAGACCCAGAGAAAAACCCTCTCTAGCACAGTAACTCCATGGGTTGACCTTTAGCATCTATTCCCTCCCACATTCCCCAGCAACTGGAACTATGTACTTAGGTTAACACATGCAATTGAGTTTGACAATCAACTGCATGTTCTCTGGATGGACACTTACTGAGGAATATCACTTGCAACAGGGTAACTGTGCCAGCTGTACAGTCCACAATTGCCACAAAAAGCCCCAAATGCCTGTGATGGAAGGGCTGTTAAGGTCCAAGCATGGCGAAAACACACAAGTTGAAATCATGCAGGTTAGAAACAAAGTAAAAAGGCTGTGGATAGCAAGGAAGGAATGTTATTCCAGAAAAATGTGCAAATAACCTGTGAATGCCTCCTTGCAAGTATCACCCTACCTGAAGCCAGGGAGTCATTGGGAGCCAAGTGTCATTGGGAAGGGCCAAGGACATTGGAAGTTACAAGCAAAAAACTATTAAAACATCAGACCAGATAGTGACTTAACACTCGAAACAAGGACATCACTGAGGAATACCAAATGGAGCCCTGTGCAACTCCTCCTGCTCTGTGGAGTCTATCAGTGATGCCTTCACACCACCCTTCATGACTTCACCCAAGCATGGGTGACAGTTACGTCTTCAAGGCTCATACATGGCACAAGGCTTTGCCCTCTCCACCGACAACACCAAGGAAAAACAGAGGCTGGAGGACACTGAAGAAATTTTTTTCCCCATACTCTTTATATCTTACTTTCTCTTTGGAAATAAATTTTTCATTTCTTTGAACATTTGTCATACAATGACTTTTGAAAACTATAAACTTGAGTTTGACTTCTTAATATAAAAGGCTTCCTATGCCTGACAAAATTAGTTGTTGATAATAAAAAACATTTAATTCTTCTTTGCCTTCATGTGCCCATGAAAATGTTGCTAAAGCCAAAAAGTGCAAAATATTTTTTGAGATTACCTTTTCTAAAGCTGTAATGTTCCTTCAACACACAGCATAGTAAGTTATTTATACAAGATGACTGTATATGTAAGGAAAATGAGGGATGATTTACAAAACCGAACACTAACTTCTATTTACTCCCCAAAAAAGAAAACTAGTAGTAGCTCAAGAAAACAGGAAAAGATTTTTACCAGGATGCTTTTAAACAAATGACTTCAGTTATACACATATGTGAAGAGCTTACTATGTCTGCAACTAGAATAGGTTGAATTTGTCTAATTCATCAGAAACCACATAGGGTCTAAATGAAAACATATCCTGTAATACAGGAGAAATGCTGACAATTAACTTCTACATGGAAACAAGAGGTATTGGTTAACATAATGAGCACAGACCTTGAGTTGCCAGGAGCGTGAAAAGGATAAGGACATGCAACAATTAAAACTGACAGGCATCTCAGATCTGTCAATGACTCTTCTTGTAAAACACCTAAGGTCTTCACATATTTTTTGCCTGTGTGTATAATGGAAGAAATCCTCTTTATCGGACAATGTACAGAACAGCAAATGCCCTAATAACCACTCTTGATCCTAACCTTCAGAGCTAATTGCCTCATTCAAACTTCTGGTGTTTTAACCCTGATCCATAGGAAACCCTGGCAGCAAAATAATTAATTTAATTAGCTACATTCTTCTAAAGCTGAGTAACTTAGAAAAAAAAAATCAAAACCAAAACAACAAGCAACAACTGTTGAATTCTCTAACTCCTACCCTGCCAGGAAAAATAAAGATCAGAGCAAAGTCCTGAACACATTCATCAAGCACACAGTCAGGCAGCGCTATATCATTCCCCCTAGCAACGTTGCCAGCCTGAGCACCTGCCAGTAAAGCTGCTTTTACCAAGACAATCAGCTGTGCTTTGGGAATGGGACTGGGGCATGCAATCCACAATTAATTCTGCCTAGTGCTTCAATGCTGGCAGCTTTCAGTCAGAGGTAGAGAAGGAAACAAGATGCTACATACCCTGAGAGCTGTCACCTGATATATCTGCTTTTCCCACACAAGACTAACAACATTGTGAAAGGCAGAATAAAAAAAAAACAAAACAAAGCAGCAAGACAGCAGCTTTCATTTTGATTTTAGACACTCAAGTATTTTCTGTCATGTCTGATGAAAAAAAAAAAAGATGAAATTCCTTTTACTATTTCAAAATAGATCAACAGAATATTTAGTTAAGTCTTGCTCAGAGAGAGAGACCCTGGCTTTTACAAATGAATTTCATTTGGTTTTTAATTTCCACTGACAGTACAAAAAATACATTCCTATATATTATGGGGACTGAAGTTTTTCTTTCCATGCACACCAAACTCTGCTCAGCTGTACCAAACAGATTCAGATTCCACCTTCCAGCCATTACAGCAAGCTTACTTACATCATGTGTTTGGAAAGGAGATTTTTCAACAGAGGAAGTGAAGCGCTTAGCCATGCCGTCCAAGACTCCATGGATCAGTGACCCTCAGCAGCATACAGACCACCACCGTGACATCACACTTTCCACAACATGGCTCCCAAAGATGCACATACCGAGAGAATCTGGATTTTCAATCTTTATTTATTTGTTCAAAGAAAGTTGTTTTTTCTTCTTCTTTTTGGTAGCTTTTTAGGGTTTGTTTTGCTTTGCTTTTTAAGAGCTGTATTACTTTCAAATCTTACTTTTTGAAACTGAGAAAACCAGGTGGACCGCCTCCGACAAAACATTTCACATGCAAGCACTCACCAGTGATAGCAGCAGAAGACAAGCTGATTAATTCACACCGTATTAGTCAGGGCTTCCATTAACACAACTAAAGCCTCGTCAAGGAAGGAAAATGTGAAATTGTTCCATTGCTGTTACTCTGCTGGAACACCACATTTTAATCACTGTCTGGAGTATAGTTGAGTGACACAGGGGAGAGAAATTCCTAACAAGATGAAAATAATATAGACTCAGTGAAGACAAATGCTTGATGCAGGCACACCCAATCCACCTCCTGCTCTAGCCTGAAACACAGACTCATGATTTAACCAGGTTTCTCAACCTCCTGCCTGGAGAGGCCCCAGCCTGGGAGGTGGTGCCAAACAGCAGCTGTGTGGGTCCAGTGAAATTTGGCAAAGGAAACAAAATGGTCAAGTATTAGAGATGCCTAAATTTCAGAGGAACCAATTTGTAAACTACAGTGAGACCCTCTGCTTTTTTTTTTTTTTTTTTTGTAAATCAACAACAATCTACAACCCACAAAAAAGTCTGCAGCAGTTTGACGAATGGTACAAGCAGGTCACAGAAACACAGTTCTCAAAGGGGTTTTCCAAGTCAGAGTTCAGTCTCCTGCCATTCCAGGTGTCACATTACTTAGTTTATTTAGAATAAAAACAAACTAAGAAACAAACAAACAAACACAACAAAAAATCAGCTTCTCACTCTAGTATAAAGTTGGGGGATTTTAATCTTGATTACTCCTTCTGGAAGACTGTTTCACAATTCTATTCTGTTCTGATTAACACCTTTGTGTAATTTTCAGCCTATGTTTTCTCATAGCAAATTTAAACCCAATTGCATTCCACTCTATCTTATCTCCTTTTCTGGTGTTTGTTCCACATCTGATGCATTTGACTTCCACACCTGCGAGTATTCCAGGGAAAAAATCTTCCCATTGCCTTAAGCAATATTATTAATTTCTAATCTCTACCCTAAAAAATACTTTACCTGATACATTCTAGTCTTGGGTTTACCTTTCCTTCCTCCATCAGAGTGGCTGCTCACCATCACCACATTTCAACTAGTACATTCCGAGACGCTGCAATTTACTCTCAGGCTCCTAGCTCCTATTACAATTTCTTGTTATTAATCCCCAAAATAATGAGTTCTGTGTTACCAACCAAAGTCTTGACACTACTACTGTGCTATAACATGGCAGGTCATGGCACACATATTTTGCATAATGGTCCTGTGAATCATCCAAAGGAGGTCTACTAAACTACAAGAGAAGGCGTTTAAGAATGGTAGAAGTCAAATAAATGGAGACATAAATCTGGACTGAAGAAGTCACAGAGCAACATACTGGAGGGAATAACCCCACTAAAAAGCTGCAACAGACATACCAGAAGACTTTACATTATGACTTGAAAAAAGCGTGTCCCCAAACACCAGCTACAGAGGAAAAGCCTCCTTAAGTGAGCTAAAGGATTTCATTACATAAAATTTCAAGAGACATCAAAATAAGCTAACTTTAAAAAAGGCAGTCTACTGCCCACAATTATGGGGGGAAAAAAAAAAAAACAACACTGAAAGATGAGCAGCCTACAAAGTAAAACTGCATCATCTCCTACCACAGAATGCGACAGCACTCGCATCTCTTCTCTTGCTAGAAAGTGTATCAGATATCACTACTGAAACTGTCAATACTCTTAGTAATTCCCCTGTTATTCAGCTTAAACTCATCTGAATGCTTCAGTCAGTGTTGCTTACCATTGAAAACCACAAACAAGGATTAGTGATAGTTATTAAGGAGAAAGCAGTTATGGATGATTTTAGAAAAAGAAAACCCACACCTCTTATGGAGAGCCCCTTCCACACTGCTCCAGGCAGTTAGCAAGCTTCGCATGCTAAATAAAAATAAATAAAAACAGGAACATGGTAGTTATCAAATTACACTTTAGCACCTGCTCTGTCATACCTGTAACATCATCCTTAGTTTACAGCAGCATGCTGAACATATTGTTTTACTAAAAATGCCAAGCACTGATCTCATTTAAAAATCCCTTAATCTTGTAGCATAACATGCAAGCCCAATTAAAGACAGCAAGTTTCAGGTTTTCTCATAATCTACAGAAGAGGTATTCAGTCACTCATGCTCAGGGCTAGATTAACCCATCCTTACATCCAAATTATCTGCTCATTTGTCCCTAATGAAAGTTTACCCTTTAAAGAATGTGACTCTTAAGAAAGCAAATTATTTCTTCCCCCTTACAAACTCTACAGGCTCCTTAGTAAAGCATGCAAAGGCTATGTGCCTGCCATGCTTGTAATGGATGAAACAGTGACCAGTAACAGCCTAAGTGACTGAGGAAGTAGGAAAGATATCTTAAAAGAGTAGAATCAGAAAGTGACAGGGAAAAAAATGGATGTGGAAAATGAGATTTCACCAAGAGTTTGATTTACATTTCATTCTAAAAGAAAGTTTTACACCTATGCTAACTAATTTTTTTTGTTTTAATTTCAATCACTTCCTGACAAGAATATTCTTTAATGCAAATAATAGATTAAGACAAGAGCAACATGGCTCCAACCAAAGCAGGAGACTAATACACATGCCCTTCAGGGACAAAGGAAAGCATTGATCCTGGCCTAAAGAGCTCACAGTCTGCTTTTACTAATGTACACTGGATGAGGTAGCATTTACCTATTGCAGTCTTAGAAAGAGAGAGATTACTCTGTTATTTAATCTATTAAAAAAATCATTTTCTGAAGTTTCTAAGTAATTATTGGCAATGATTCTTGAAAACAGACATGAACATGCAGCAATATTTTAAAAGTTTGACATAAAGATACTGGATTGAATAATTGCATGAGAGTACTGCTTTAACAGATTTGGAACCTAAGGATAAAACTGCTTGATTCATTGCCTGTTATAATCCATCAAAGCTGCTCAGTTTATCATAGCTCTTCGTTGTCTTCAAGAGATTTAGTGAAAGGTTTTTTCCACTACTTTGCACAGCTTTTCAAACGCTGACAGGCACACAGCTGAAGGAATCCACGGCAGTGCCTCTTTCTGTGTCCTGTAAGTCTTGCTGGACCTGTCCAACTTCCATGTTGCAGGTAAGGCAATAATTCAAAAAGCACCAAAGTTTTCACCGTTCAAATCACTTCAGAATTACTCTAGTATAATTGTATATGTGAAAAATTGAAAGAAGATTGATGTCAAAAGGATTTTAAAACAAATAAATAAATCAAATTGGTGTTCCTGTAATGAATTTACTCATTAAACTCACACTACTACAGAAGCAGACCACCATCTTCCAAAACATATTAAATTCCTCTACATACCATGCTTTTGCTGAGGCCCCATCTGGAACAGTGGAGCTCTCTTCACGACCAGCGAAGGTCATCAATTGAAATCTACAGGCATGGAAGGCTGGCTTGTTTCTCTGTTTAGGCTAGATCATGAGGTGACAGATCTGTCTCACCAGCACAGATCACAAGGTGACAGAGACCTGTAAACACCCCTACGGTGGGAAAGCTGCAGTTTCAACAAGAGCATTATTATACCATCAACTGTCAGTCTCCACAGTCTATGTTCTGCCATTTCCAATCCTATATATAAATGAGAAAAGAATTAAGCCTTTGCAGCTTCACTTTCATTTTCATATTTTGAAAAGCCATTCACTATCAGTCCTGCAAAAGATGAACACAAAACTAGCAACTTAAAGGGCCAAAAGAATAAAACTGACAGTGATATTAAAAGTATGTCAGATAACAAAGCTGGATGTTAAAACGACAGCCATAAGACACACAGACTATAGCAGGATCCTGAAACCAACGGCATTCTAGGGAAATGCTGGGATTGTCCACAGGAGAGCAACTAAACAATCTGATCAATAGTTGTCACAAAGTCCTTGAACAAATTGTTTTCATACTCCTGTATAAAACAAAACATTTAAGAAATAAATGAGTAACTCCTATACCCACTTTTCTGCTTTTTGACAACATCATTTTAAGTGCTGGATTTAGTGCAAAACATAAGTATTATACTACCCAATCAAAAAATAATGTGAACACAGGTAAAAAAAAAATCTCTTAGCAGTTTCTACTTCGTATGCTGCAAAATGATTGTTCAGTTACTTACATTTAGACCAACACATTGACAAATTGGGGAACTTTTTAAAGACATAATCTAGCACACACTGAAAAAAATCACAACACTTGCCATTCAGTAATTGGACTGCAGCTCTACTGACATTCCTATTTTTGTAGTTTCAGTTTAAAATAGCCTCAAATTGTTTTTAATCTCTTGTCCTGCTGGCTTTTTCAAGGAGGGGAAACAGTGTAAGCACACCATATAGAAAGATGATCTTATGCACAAAATCACGAGAGATTTGAGTCAGATGTCCAGTTTCCAGTACTGTTACAAATCTCTTTAATAATACTCAGTAAATTCCTTCATCTCTTTAAGGCTCACTTCTCAGCTGCAGAGGTGTGAAGGGAAACTGGTTAATGGTGTTAGCTATTCATACACCAGAATTAAAAAAAAAAACCAAACAAAAACACCTCGCCATACAAGTCAATTAAAGAACTAGTGGTAAAGAATGGGCCAAGTTGACACTCAGGCCTAGTGAACCCAGAAAGTAGAACTTATGAGACCAAGTATCTCTGTTTCTCATTACTGCTCTAGCAGGTGCCTTTAGAAATCAAGTTGAACATATTTTTGTTGTGTGAAGGATCCAAGAAAAGGATACATTCAGACTTGCAATGAACATAAAAACCCTAATGAAGCTTGTAAATCAGGCTGAGACAGACAATAATAACAGGAAGAGTTCCAGTAGAGCAAAGAGCATGCATCTATTCTATCAATTCTTGAAGTAAAGATGACAAAAAATCCTGTGTGCGTAGAGTGGGCAAACAGCAAACAAAAACTCAAACAGGCTTCCTTTCCTCTCATGAACTTCTGAACAACCAGGAGAGAAAAGACTTGTGGAGTCGGCTGGTTGTTACTGTGAACCAAGACAGTGTCAACCTTACCCGCCCTCAAAACTGACAGCACCAAAAAGCAATAAAACAGTAAAAACTACCTCCCCTCAGCCCTTACAGGCTTTGCACAGATGTATTCTCATGCTACTAATGAACGCAATTCTGTAAATCTAACGTCGGCATCTAAACTTTACAGTATCAAACTTTATTAACCAAGGTGTAACAGCAAAAAGGCCTGTTATCGCAGGCACAGCAGGCAGCAATGCTGTGCTGATGGAGCTCCCTCAGTCAAATGTCAGACAAGACAGCAAGTCATGAGATTTTATGCTTTAGAGTTATTCAACATTTATGCGCATCTCAGGATTTGTGATGGGCAGTTCAGCTAGCCTTAGATGTATTTCTTACCGTACATTCATAATCCTGGCTTTACTCCATGTCACTTGCACTGCACACAGGCAAGCTGTCCATACTGTGACACGTTACCTTGTTTTTATTGAGCATACTTGCTCTTCTGTTTGTGGGCAATTAACTTAATTTGCGACAAATAAAAGTTTCGGCAACCAGTTTAAACTTCTTGTCAGACTTTTGGCATGGGTTGCAAAAAGCCTGCCAGGAAACTACGGCCACAAGCAGCAGTTGTTTTCACTGGGGCATTCTTTAGTAAGACCCCTCTTCTGCTACACTGTAGACATATCCAACATACTGCAGCTTTTCAGCTACCTCTGCTGTGTAGCCCTCTCACCTATATCACACAGGAGAGAGTATACACTGTAAGAGGTGTACTGGTGGTATGCATTTACTAGAGGAATGACTCCAAAATACACAGTGCAGCAATCTGCTCAAGAACTAAGTATAGGCTTTTTCCAAGTAAGAGACCGCTTTGTCCGTTCTGGCCAGACAAGCAAGACACAGAATATAAAGGGCAGAAGCAATTGCTGCTGTTCATACGCAGCAGCTGACTGAAGGAAAGTTGTCTGTTTTTCAGTACTATCTCACATCTTCTCTAAGCCTTTTTTCTGAAAAACAAAGAGAAGATCAACACCGCCGCCCCTGAAGACACAGTCGAATTTCCTACCCCTGCATGCTTTATTGTTGTCTCCCAGGCCTCCCCCTAAGCAAACTTGCCCGGATTACCAAGAAGAGGGACACCCAGACAGCTGGGCTGATCGCTCTGATTAGGCAATAAAACTGTAAGGCCAGGGTCACAATTTGAAGTGCAAAGATATTTCCTTACTGCATGCATGTATTTACAAAATACTGCCAAACTAAGTTAGGACAGAGCATGATTCTCCACATGACAGAAACGTTCAGTTAAGTTAAACTGGTTTGCTGAATTTGCTTTTCCTCTTTACATGTTCTCTTTGCCCTCTAAATTATTCTTGTCTGTGCATTAATCCTTTACCAAATCTCTCTCATTGTACCACCTAGATACCCACATTTGCCTGGAAAGTTTCATCTTGTCTCAACTGAAGCCTTCCTCTTGAGAGTACACAGCCTGTTATACTGCAATTTATTACCTTCAAAAAGAGCCTGAAGACAGACACCTCAGGACTTAAATGGTCCACTGATGTTCTATTGCAACCTTTATTTAAACAGATGATTTGGCTAAGATGGCCTAAACAGACAGGGAATAAATTAGAAAGATTAAGCGTATAACAATGACAAAAACAAAATTCCATCTGAGATCGCGGTAAGGGCTCCAAGCAGCATTTCTGCATTACATGGGAGTGTTTTAATTGTGCAGCTGGAAATTAAAATTCTATAAACTGGTGTTTTTATAAGAACACATTTGGGCACTGTTTATTGAAGAGCTTACCATATGACCAAGCCAGCAAAAACAAAGGAAAAGCAGAAAACTGAAGCACAGAGCAAGTCGC